>NC_092512.1:70922859-71223459 GCF_047511675.1 Marmota flaviventris
CAGTAGAGGGGGTAGAGAGAGAAGATGGGAGAGGAGGGGAGGGGAGGGGAGGGGGGATAGTAGAGGATAGGAAAGGCAGCAGAACACAACAGGCACTAGTATGGCAATATGTAAATCAACGGATGTGTAACTGATGTAATTCTGCAATCTGTATATGGGGCAAAAATGGGAGTTCATAACCCACTTGAATAAAAGTGTGAAATATGATATATCAAGAAATTTGTAATGTTTTGAACAACCAACAATAAAAAATTTAAAAAAAAAACTTCCCAAACTATAAGCCAAAATAACCTTTTTCTGTTTGTAACTTGATGACCCCAAATATTTTGTTAGAGAAATGGAAAGCCGACTAACACAGATGGGAAAGTCTATATATATTCAGATAGACTGTAGAGTGAGGAGTGGGGCAAAGATAATTTACATCTGACAGAGTCACTTCTATCACCTATTAACAACAAAATGCCTTGTTCCAGAAGGCAAGACCCCCAAGAGCGAACAGAGAGAAAATTGTATTTAAAAAAAAAAAGATCATGATACACATTTCATTCAGGCAACAGACTTGTAACAGAGTTTTGTGTTTTTATTTGTACAACCTAGAATTCAATGAAGGAGGAAAAGCATTGTGAAGGGGCTGTGGATTACCACGAGTTGAAAGATGAAGGCCAACTTTCCTCACAGAAAGTAAGTCTGACTTGGCTGATTGGTTTGATGATGAAGTTTACCTTTGCTGATTAGATGTGATGACATATGGTTTCCTAAATGAGTTAGATCTGTAGCTTTGAGATTTAGAGAAAATTATATTTTAAAGTATGTGATAACACCTTTTTGTCAGATAATATTGTGTTGAAGCAGATGGAACACCATCAGTAATAGTTCAGTTTTCTTACATCTTCTGATGGTATCGAGTTAAAAATGGGTGAGGGATACATTCTTTTCCAGATTTCTTCTGGGGGGACATGATTAGAGAAATTGGGAGACCATTCCTTTAACTAACTGAACTGGTTTCTAGTTATGTGTTTGAGAAGATCATAATCCCTCAGGCTGAGCAAACACATGTATTTGTGGTATCTAAGTGGTCCCAACATTTTTGTAAGTGGCTGTGTTTTTACCACTGATGGATGCACAATTAGAACAGAATGCAAAATTAGGAGTGCAGGCATTCATTATGTTTTTCAGGCACAGACTAAGGTAACTGCCTAGAACTTTCATAGGTATAAATTCCTATATTGCCTTTACTGAAAAAAAGAATCCTTGCGATATTGACAAAGATGCCTAGAACTTATTTAAAATCATGTTAGAAATAGCTGAGTGTAATGTGAGTTTGGAAATGTCTTTTTGTAATGGATAATTAGGCTTCAACATTGGACCAAATCGAACAATCGGCAGGGAACCTGTCCAATTGTAATGTTTGATGTATTTACTTTAATCCTAACAATAAATTACAACGATACCCCATGGTTTTTTAGTTCTGAGGATTTTCAAACTTTTTCTGAATGTTTTCCATGTATGACCTCATTGGATCCTCTGATATTTTAATAACCAGCTAAATTTTGTGGTAGCATATTTAATTATTTTTATTTCTGTAATATACATAAGAGCAGCAAGAACAAGGGTTATTCAGTGTCTTGGAAGGATTGCTTTGTCAGTAGTTTGTCCAAAACTGCTCATTGTGCCCATAAGCAGTAGATGACAGGAGAACTGTGCATCTGTTATCACTTGTGACTTGTTCTTTTGAATCTGTAAATTCCTAGGGCACAGCAACCCTGGAGTTTGAGCTCAGTCTGATGAACAGCTCCTTGAGACACAACAGTGGTGGATACTGGAATCATGGGAGGAAAAAGAAAGGACAGTGGCAAAATGAGAAGGCTGCCCACAGCCCCTGGAGGAGGCACAAGGAAATGCAGAAGAATCAGTAAACATCAAGAGGAGGCACACACCTGGAAAGCTAGATTATTTTTTTCTCATTTTCCCCATGCAATTGAAAAGCCAGGACATTGAGCAAAGCCTAGATCAGCCTTTTCCTTTTTCCTTCATTATTTTGATGTTGATGAGTCCATGTTTGATGTTGGTACTTTAGACCTGTGCCTCCTGGAGGGAACGAATAAATTACTTTTTTTTTTTTTTTTTTAGTGGTGGGACTGTCTGGCTGGCTAAATATAACAATTCCAGAATGATTCTGTCAAGGGTAAAGAAATATGGCTGAATAATTATTATATCAGCAAGGATGCTTTTGGTTCTAGATTGGACTGAATCATAAATGAGAAAAAAAATTTTTCTTATAAATGAAAAGGTTAGCAATAGATCAACAAGGTTGGATCAGGGCTTCAGGTTAATTTCTTTACAATCCTCTCATCTCGGTGTTTTCTTTGCAACAGAGCAGGCTGTCCTTGTTGTCACAAAATGGCTGCAGCAGTTCCAAGCCTCACATCTAACCACATTGTCTGAAAGAAGGGGGAACCTTTTCTAGCTACTGAAAGGAAAAACTCTGAACGTTACTCAGCTTGAACCAAGTAGGGTGCCATACCTACTTTTGAACTGACCACTGTGTCAGAGGAATGCTCTTTGCTGGCTGGTTCATGTCTACAGAAGCTTGCTTCTGCAACAGTGGTCCTGGAGGTGGTGGTTGGCAGGATGCACCATAAAAACTCATGGCTGCTTCACAGTGAAGAAAATGGGATGGAAGATCCCAATATTGGAAGATCAATAGGGATGGAAGATCAATATCCATAATATTGATATATAAATCAAGACATGATCCCACTTGCACTTGCCTTCAATACTCTTGTCCAATTGTCCTTCCCAAATTATACCGAGTGTTGGTGGGATGCCCCCTGGGGGTGATTTGATCAGTTTTAATATTCAGAGGTTGAACCCTCAGGGGTGGAAGTGGTGAATAATCTTGTCAGACTCCTACAAACCAAAGCCTTCTGGAAGAATATTCCAAGGATGCAATTTTTGACATTTAACAGTAGCTCAGGAATAAGTTTAATTAAGAATAATCAGTAAAGGGATGTTAATATTAGCAATCTAAAATTAACCACTGAGAAGCTGAAGAGTCAAAGAATTGTCAGCTGCGTTCAAAAGCAAAAACGAAAACCTGTTTCTTTTTTGTTTCCTCACAAAAGGAATTTCCGTGAAACTTCATGGCTGTGCGATTATATAAAGATCTTTATTTTCCCAATACCACCTTCTTCAGGAAGTAATTCTAAGTGCTCCCATACTAGGTTGGTAAGTTTGCTCATTTGGTGACTGAAATCTACGGAGGTAGGACTTTCTGATACATACGTACATATTCCAAAAGTCCAGGATAATGGAGATTTCTTGCAGCAAAGACTCCCCATGGTAGTGTTAGAAACCTCAGGCCTTGCACTGTCTTCCCTAGGGCCCCTCCACACACACCTCTTCCTCTTATAATGTGATCTGGATTGAGGGCAATTGACAAAGGGAGTTTTGTACAAGAAGGGTGTCACTCTGTAAAATCTGTGTGACAATGTCCTTCTCCAAATAAGTCTGGAAAACAGGGTTCTGTAGGCATCATGAAATCATTCTGACATATTTAAACTGATCTCTACCCCCAGGCGTCACAGGCTTACAACAACAGGTGTCCACATTCATCTATTTTCTGGTTTTTTTTTTTGCACTTTGGATTCTAGCATCAGCTTTTCTATTACTAGCTATGAAACTGCTGGTAAAAGCTTTTGCTTTTGTGCTCTTCTTCTGAGTCATGGATAATGCTGCCCCTTCACTATAGCACTAAAGGGAAGCATCAAATTAGGCAGCATGTAGGCATTCCTTGACTATTAAAAATTCCTAACCATTGTGAAACTTTGTATTTAATCTCTCAAATAAGTAAAGTCGACTGAAGTGTTTCAACCATGCAATCCTTGAGTGCGTCTGAGGTTTCTTTGTGTAATAGGAATTCTTATTGCAGAGTGATACAGTTTGATCATCCTAAAAAGCAAAGCACTAAGATGCTTTTATTTCATAAAATTAGATACTGGGAGAAAAAAGCATATGCAAGTCTTTTGGTTGTTATCACATAAGTAGTATGGCAGTTAAATCTCTATTTATGGGGACCTGACTTTACCATTAGCATGGGGTCTGTGATTTTACTTTCTTTAATAGGCTGAAGAGAGAGAATGCCTATTGTGACATACACAATGTAGGAATCAGGAGAAATGGGTTTTAATGGAAAGACACAAGGATACATGTTCTTCTTGAGGTTATTCTAAAGCTGCTGACAGAGGGCCCTGAAAAAATTTTGAAGTCCTTACTCTCCACTGCTTAAAAATAACATTTTATTCAGTTTGAACTCCTTTGTTCTGCATTAATCAGGATGGATGGAGAAAAGTAAGCCAGTCCTCCTCTCACTCCCAGAGCAGATCACAGAGGATGGCTCTGGTGCCTGTTCAGAAGTTCCAGGAAAAGAAGGGGATGATGGGCTCAGCTGGAAATGGCTGGGAGGTCCCTGCATGTTTCTCTGTAAGGCCATCATTAAAAAGGAGTGTTTAATTTCTGCAATCCCTGACTTCAAAACCACCACCATTGTGTGAATTGGAAGATGGAGGGATAGTACTGGGGAGGCAAAATAGAAGGAAGTCTCAAAATGTGTTTTTTTTTTTTTTTTTAAATTCTATCTATAGTACATTTCCCTTCATTTATCTCTGGCCCTGTTTACCCCAAGGTTACTTCTTACTCATCCCCCTTTCTAAACTCAAGTACTTGACCTTGGTAATACCACAAAGCTATGGGTTTTGGTGTGTTGGAGCCTCCCTTCTTCTAGTCTGTAGAAGCAGAGAAGCAAACAAGGACAGGCAATTGGAAGGTGTTTTTTTTTTTTTTCCTTTGTCCTTTGTCCAGATTGTAAGTGGAATTGGGTGAGAAAAAGTCCAGAGGAGAAACAACAGAATGACATTTCCTTTCGTGGTCCAGGTCATTTGATCTCATGAACCAGAGGCACAGCTGACCAGCTCTCATATCCCTGACTTCAGAAACCATTTTACTTTCCCATATGTTTTGGACAGCTTTTTCATTGCTGTGACCAAAGGACCTGAAAAGAACAATTTTACAGGAGAAAAATTTTATTTGGAGGTTCATGATTTCAGAGGTCTCAGTCTATAGACAGTTGGCTCCATTCCTCAGGGCTCAAAGTGAGGCAGAACATCATGGCTGAAGGGGATGGTGGAGAGAAGTGGCTCATATGATGATCAGAAAGCAGAGAGAGATTCCATTCACCAGATACAAAATATATACCCCAACAGCGTGCCCCCAATGCCTACCTCCTGCCTTCAGTTACCACTCAGTTAATACCTATCAAGGGATTACCACACTGATTGGGTTAAGGCTCTCATAACCCAATCATTTCACCTCCAAATCTTGCATTATTTCACACATGAGCTTTTGGGGGACACCTAATATTTAAACCATAACACTACAAAACCCATAGCTCTGTAATATAGTTTGAAATCTGGTATCACACTGATTCACACTTCCTGCTTAGAGTTGCTTTTGCTATTCTGGGTCTTTTATTTTTCCATATGAATTTCATGATTGCTTTATCTATTTCTACAAGAAATGTCGTTGGGATTTTGATTGGCATTGCATTAAACCTATAGAGAACTTTTGGTAATATCGCCATTTTGATGCCTATCCATGAACAGGGTGTATTTTTCCATCTTCTAAGATCTTCTTCTATTTCTCTCTTTAGGGTTCTGTAGTTTTCATTGTATAAATCTTTCAACTCTTTTGTTAGGTTGATTCCCAAGTATTTTATTTTTTTTGAGGATATTGTGAATGGGGTGTTTTTCCTCATTTCCGTTTCAGAAGTTTTGTCACTGATATACAGAAATGCCTTTGATTTATGCGAGTTGATTTTATATCCTGCCACTTTGCTGAATTCATGTATTAGTTCTAATAGGTTTTTTGTAGACCCTTTTGGGTCTTCTAGGTATAGAATCATGTCTTCCACAAATAGTGATAATTTAAGTTCTTCTTTTCCTATTTTTATGCCTTTAATTTCTTTCATCTGTCTAATTGCTCTGGCCAGTGTTTCGAGAACTATGTTGAACAGAAGTGGTGATAGAGGGCATCCCTGTCTTGTTCCACATTTTAGAGGGAATGCCTTCAATTTTTCTCCATTCAGAATGATGCTAGCCTGAGGCTTAGCATAGATTGCTTTTACAATGTTGAGGTAAGTTCCTGTTATCCCTAGTTTTTCTAATGTTTTGAACATAAAGGGATGCTGTACTTTGTCGAATGCTTTTTCTGCGTCTATCGAGATGATCATATGGTTCTTATCTTTAAGTCTATTGATGTGGTGAATAACATTTATTGATTTCCGTATATTGAACCATCCTTGCATCCCAGGGATGAATCCTACTTGATCATGGTGCACAATTTTTTTGATGTGTTTTTGTATCCGATTCGCCAGAATTTTATTGAGGATTTTTGCATCTAGGTTCATTAGAGATATTGGTCTGTAGTTTTCTTTCTTTGAGGTGCCTTTGTCTGGTTTCAGAATCAGGGTGATGTTGGCCTCATAGAATGAATTTGGAAGAGCTCCATCTTTTTCTATTTCCTGAAATAACTTGAAAAGTATTGGTATTAATTCTTCTTTAAAGGTTTTGTAAAACTCTGCTGTATACCCATCCAGTCCTGGGCTTTTCTTGGTTGGTAGTCTTTTGATTCCTTCTTCTATTTCATCCATTGATATTGGTCTGTTCAAATTGTGTGTATCCTCCTGACTCAGTCTGGGCAATTCATATGATTTAAGAAATTTATCAATGTCTTCACTATCTTCTATTTTATTAAAAAGCAATAGTAACAAAAACAGCATGGTACTGGTACCAAAACAGGCAGGTGGACCAATGGTACAGAATAGAGGACACAGAGACTAATCCACAAAGTTACAACTATCTTATATTTGATAAAGGGGCTCGCCATGCACAAAAGTTAACTCAAAATGGATCAAGGAGCTTGATATGAAATCAGAGACTCTGCGTCTGATAGAAGAAAAAGTTGGCTCTGATCTACATATTGTGGGGTCGGGCTCCAAATTCCTTAATAGGACACCCATAGCACAAGAGTTAATAACAAGAATCAACAAATGGGACTTACTTAAACTAAAAAGTTTTTTCTCAGCAAGAGAAACAATAAGAGAGGTAAATAGGGAGCCTACATCATGGGAACAAATTTTTACTCCTCACACTTCAGATAGAGCCCTAATATCCAGAGTATACAAAGAATTCAAAAAATTAGACAATAAGACAACAAATAACCCAATCAACAAATGGGCCAAGGACCTGAACAGACACTTCTCAGAGGAGGACATACAATCAGTCAACAAGTACATGAAAAAATGCTCACCATCTCTAGCAGTCAGAGGAATGCAAACAAAACCACCCTAAGACACCATCTCACTCCAGTAAGATTGGCAGCCATTCTGAAGTCAAACAACAACAAGTGCTGGTTAGGATGTAGGGAAAAGGGTACTCTTGTACATTGCTGGTGGGACTGCAAATTGGTGTGGCCAATTTGGAAAGCAGTATGGAGATTCCTGGGAAAGCTGGGAATGGAACCACCATTTGACCCAGCTATTGCCCTTCTCGGACTATTCCCTGAAGACCTTAAAAGAGCGTACTACAGGGATACTGCCACATCAATGTTCATAGCAGCACAATTCACAATAGCTAGACTGTGGAACCAACCCAGATGCCCTTCAATAGATGAATGGATAAAAAAATGTGGCATTTATACACCATGGATTATTACGCAGCACTAAAAAATGACAAAATCATGGAATTTGCAGGGAAATGGATGGCACTAGAGCAGATTATGCTAAGTGAAACTAGCCATCCCTAAAAAACAAATACCAAATGTCTTCTTTGATATAATGAGAGCAACTAAGAACAGAGCAGGGAGGAAGAGCAGGAGGAAAAGATTAACATTAAACAGAGACATGAGTTGGGAGGGAAAGGTAGAGAAAAGGGAAATTGCATGGAAATGGAAGGAGACCCTCATTGTTATACAAAATTACAAATAAGAGGTTATGAGGGGAATGGGAAAAAAACAAAGAGAGAAATGAATTACAGTAGATGGGGTAGAGAGAGAAGATGGGAGGAGAGGGGAGGGGGGATAGTAGAGGATAGGAAAGGTAGTAGAATACAACAGTTACTAATATGGCATTATGTAAAAATGTGGATGTGTAACCGATGTGATTCTGCAATCTGTATTTGGGGTAAAATGGGAGTTCATAACCCACTTGAATCTAATGTATGACATATGATATGTCAAGAGTTTTGTAATGTTTTGAACAACCAATAAAAAATTATATAATATATATATTATATATATATATATATATAATATATAATATATATATATATATATATATATAATATATATATATATATATATATATATAGTATCAATAAAAGAAAAAACAACAACAACAACAAAAAACAAAACCTATAGCTCTCCTTGGTTTGAAGTAGTTTGAGACATTTCTATTTCTAATATCCCAGTTACTCCTTCCAAATATCCCCACAAATGTTACAGGACAGGAAACATCTAGGTCATTCCAAATTTAGTTCTTATAGAGTACACATCCTGACAAAGAACTCAGAGAGGACTTCTATGATGCAATGTCCTTATGTGATGCCTGGTTGTGAACCTGACTCCATGGTGGAAAGAGCACTTGAGTTAGGATATTAACGTGGGTGGGTTTGAGGGTTTCCAGGTGTGGCTCACTCTTAACCTACACAGTCATCTATAATATGGTAAGACCTCACCTGCCTAACAGAGCCTTGGGAAAGCTGAATGAGAATGAAAGTTAAGGCTGTTTTATAAAGCAATCAAATGACATGCAAATAAGCTCTGTATGGGTCTACCGCCCTTGGGATTTTAAGGATGGTCTTTGTGAGTTTGGTGAAGTTTGTTAATGGTCCAGAAGAACAGAGTGCCAGAGCCAAATGGGTGAGTCCTTGGGCCTCTGCAAAGTATTTACAAGTAGTTGGACCTCAAAAACTGACAGAGGGAAACTAAGGCAGTGTGTCACCATTATTTCTCAAATACAAAACCAAAACCAATGAAGAACAAAACATTCTCTAACTCCTTCTACCTATTTACCCATTATCTCTAGGTTCATTTTGCTTAGATACACTATTCCCAGACTCAGAAGAAAAGGAACTAGAGCCATAGCTCAGAAGACTGGAAATTTGGATTAGGGTAAGGAAGATGCAAAGTGGGAAAAATATTTGGAGAATAGAGAAGTTGAATGTGCAGAACATACTCCTTCTACTTCCCTTTGGAAAAAAAAAAAGTAATAAAATTAAAAAGATTTTTAAAAACCACTTGAGCAAGGATTTGTTGAACTGAGATTTCTTTAAACCTTGGAGGCACTGAAGTATTTTTTTAAAAGTAAACACTCAGGATGGCTAAACAGCCCCTCTCACATGCTGCCTTCTCTTCCTCCTATCTTTCCATCTTCCCTCCATGAGAGCTTTAATGGCTCAGCTGGTTCTGCATGAGTTGCCAAGTGGCTCCCTATTCTACTTTCTCCTTATGCCAAAGTGTTCTTCCTGCTGCCACCAGAAGGGTTTATGTGAAATGCAAATTTGATCATGGATTCATTAAATAAATATTGACTAAGTTCCCACCTCCTGCCAGCTCCTATTCTAGGTTCTGAAGATCCCCTTTAATAACTTTCCATCACATATGAATGATGTGGTTACCGACCTCCTTTCCTGCCCCCTCACTCAACCCACATGTTGCTCTTTCAAACCCACCAGAGTCCCTTTGGTTTCCTGTCAGTGGTGTGCCAACACATCCCTCTTTGTCTTTGTTGTTCCTTCTACAGTGAAAATCCTTTCCTGCCTTGTTACTGAAGAATTCTTTTATTGGTTTGTGTTTTCTGTTATCATTTGGATGTGACGTGTCCCCAGGCCCCCAAAGTTACTTTATTAATGCAGGACTGTTTGGAGGTGAAAGAGTTGGATTATGAGAGTGATAACCTAATCAGCCTCCCCTAGTTTGAATGGATTGGCTGGATGGTAACCATAGGTAGACAGGGCCTGACCAGAGCAGGTGGGATTCTGGGGATGTGCCCTGGAACCGTGTATGTTTCCTGTGGTCACTCCCTCTTCCCCCTCTCTGTCGGCTTCCTGACCCCTTCCATGAGCTGAGCAGCTTTCCTCAGCTGTGTCCTCCCCCCATGGTGTGCTGCCTCAACATGGGCACAGGGCAATGAAGTCAGCCAACTATGGACTGAGACCTCGGAAACCATGAGCCCCAAATCAACTTTGCCTCCTCAAAGTTGTTCTTATTAGGTGTTTTGATCACAGTGACATAAAAGTTGACTAAAATATTTGTTTTTAAATAAAATTAGATTCTATACTTGGATAGTTTTGCATAGATCCCTCTATTATTTTGCATGGAGTCTCACTGTGTCCATCCAGTTTGTGAAGCTATTCCTGATTCTATTGGTGTAATAAAATTACTCTTATTAAAAAGCAAGCAATGGCGATAAATTACAATTAAGCAATCTCTATTCTTTCAGTTAAAAAATTTTTTATTGGTGCAAGATAATTATGCATAATAGTGGTATTAATTGTGATATATTGGCACATAGCAGAAGAATTCTTACTTAACCTAAGGGGATTTTCTTCTAAGATTCTCTGATCTCTTTTTCCTATCTAACCATCTCCCTGGCAGCTACCCGAGATCAGGAATTATGTCTTGAGACTCTTGGTGTGCCTAGCACCTAGTACATAATAAGGGGTGTAATATACCTTAGGTAAGTATAACTCAGGAAGTCAGCCTCCCTGTGTGCCTACCTCTAAATGTTATATCTAAGGACCTTATTCTCTTTTCTCTCCACCCTCTTCCCAGACAGACTCACTGCCTGACTATATCTCAATGTTGTTAAGTCCCCAAAATGTACCTCTACACCGAGTGTCTTCATAGTTCCTACTCACCTGTCTGAACTGCTCATCTCTCCCTGGAGGCCTCCCAGACATCACAAGTAGAATGTCCAACAAAAAAGTTAATCTTTCCCTCAAATTTACTTCTGTTTTTTGTTAGATTGCACTAAAAATCGAGATACTTTCTCTTAGTTGGTTTTCAAAGAAAAGAAATTTATTTCTCACAGTTCTGGAGGCTGTGAAAAAATGTCCAAATTCAAGGTGCCTGACATGTGGTGAAGGCCTCCCGGCTGCTTCACAACATGGTAGAAAAACAAGTGAGCATGCACAAGACAGAGAGTGGGAGCCAGAGAACGTGTTCCAGAGGGATCTTGCTTTTACAACAAAGCCATTCTTTGGATGACTCACACACTGCTGTGATACAGGCATTAGTCCATTCATGAGGGTGGGGCCTTCATGACCCAATCACCTCTTAAAGTTCCTGTCCTGAGCCATCCCTGGGCTGTGTGTGGACAGCAAGACTTCAGGAAACAAGACTCTGCCCTTGAAACCTTACCCCTGCCTTTGCTATACCCCTTAAATAAACCATTTTCTAATTGTCTAGCTCCAGGTCCTACGTGGACTGGACCTACCAGGGGCTCCATCTTTAAAACTATCCTTTCTGACTTTGTCTTTTGTTCTTTATTAATTATTTTAGACTCTAATTTCTCAGGAGGCTCCAAGCAGGCAAGAATTCCCTGGTGAGGTGCTGGCCACCCGGTGATAAGTTTCCACTTCCCAATACTGTCACAGTGTCTCTAAATTTCAACTTGAGTTTTGGAGGGGACATTCAAACCATAGCAACCCACAATCCAAAAACTTATCTTTGAAAGTTCTTTCTCCTTCCACCCAATATGCAGTGCATTACCAAATCTAGTATTTTTTACTTGTAATATAGATCTGAAGCTTTCTGCCTCGTCACCTCCACTGCTTCTGTACTGATGTGTTAGTTATTGTCTTACCCTGTCTGAAATAGGCAAACTGGATTTTTGAAAAAAATCGCAAATGGTGCACACCTGTAATCTCAGCAGTTTGGGAGGCTGAGGCAGGAGGATCTTGAGTTTAAAACTGGCCTCAGCAATGTCAACTCAATGGGACCCTATCTCACACACATACACACACAAAAAGGTAGGGGTGCTGGGGGATGTGGCTCAGTAGTTAAGCACCCCTGTGTTCAGTCCCTAGTACCTACATAAATAATTAAAAATTGCAAATGGCACCCTGTTCCCTTTGCCTAAAAATTTTCAGTATCTTTCCATTAAGGAAAGATAAAATTCTTCCTAAATTCTTAGCATGGCCTGCAGACCCTACCCTTTTTGGCTCTGTCCTCCTCTACAGGCTTCGCTGTGTCCCTCTCCCTCACTCTTTATGCTCCAGTTATGTCAGCCTTCTTTTTGCTCTGCAATGGACTGGGATTCTCCTTACCAAATGAAAGCAGATGCATGCATGACAGAGTTAAAATTCAGATTATTCTAGTCATCAGGGGATGCTGAGATTCACCCGGTAAATTATGGCTAATGATCATACTAAAGAAATTGCTAATTAACAGATAAAGCAATTCAACATATGTGTAACTTGGTGCTTAACAACATTGAGATATAGTCAGGCAGTGAGTCTGTCTGGGAAGAGGGTGGAGAGAAAAGAGAATAAGGTCCTTAGATATAACATTTCTCACCAAAGGTGAGAAAGGAGTATAGTAACTTATTTATGTGACTTAAAATTAACTAGAGTCATTTAGGATATAGTTTATCTTGGAAAAAAAATGGAATTAAGTTACTCCATTGACTGCTGTAAGATAGATAAGTCTTTCTGCTCTGATGCACACAATATTATCACTTTCTTTCTAATCTCTTCCAGAGAATTTCCTGGCACTTGGATTCTTATTGAAAATATATTATATATCAGAGAACTTCAAATCTATACTTTAATAAACTAAAACCTAATTATATTTGCAAAACTGCCCTGAGGTCCTACTCTACATTTCAATGAGGTATTCAAGTAACTGAATGCTAGAAGCAAAATTTTACATTACTGAAACTGTCCTATCTGTGGATTCTACCAATGTGACTTATTTTCACATTTATCATAAGTAATAAATAAATCACACGTGGTTATCAAGATGCAAAGCACATTTTATGATACATTGCTTGTTCTCTTTATTGCATTTCTTTTATTGCTTAGAGATTTTCCCTAGTGATAAGCCAAAATGATTCTCAAAAAAAAATGAATTGGAAAAGATAGCAACTTTTAAAATCATTTCCCTCCACTGTGGAAAATTTCATTGCTGTAGTCAGTATTTTAATAATCTAGGTAGAAAACAGTTATAGAACCTTGGTAATTTCAAATATAGTTGAAGATCAGCAAAAAAACAAACCCCAAGTGGTCTGATTTTATTATTTAGGGAGGCAGTGCCTTGTAACAGAAAAGCTTTGGACTTTGCATTCAGAAAATCTAATATTGAATCACTGTGGCAGCATAAATTTGGGAAGATGACTTCTCTGTGCCTCAGGTTTCTCTGGAAGTTATTATGTTTACTTGTAGGGTAGTGAGATTTAAAGGACCTCACCCACCAGTGCAGTGTTTGGCACATGGTAAGGGTTAACAATTGCAGTTTAATGAATTATAATTTTCTGCCTTCCTCTAATCTTATTATTCACAAAGATCCCAAGCCGCTTTTGGTGTTTATATCATTGAATAGTTGCAATTAATGTGGTGACTAATTCTATGGTTTCCCAAAGGATGTGGGTTTTCTGGAAAAGACATGTTTATTCTGTCATGGTTCACTTGAGAGTTTAGTGACTTCGGCATTGGTACTACTGCCAATAATCTGGATTAACATGCCCTAACTGTTGCAGAATTCTGAGATCGCTGTGACCTACACAGTGTGTTTAAAATTCCATTCTAAAGGAAGAGAGCGTTTTATGTATGATTCCTCATCTTTCTGGAAAGAAAAGTGCTAGTTCATTCATTCCTTTAGTCATTTGAGTATTTACTGAGCATGAAACATATTCCACACACTGTTCTGAGCAAAGAGGAAATAGCAGCGATCAAAAATATAAAAATCCTCAACCTCCGTCAGGGAGGACTTACACACAGAGAATAAGGAAAATACACAGAGTGCGTGGTGGTAAGGAGTACCATGGAGATGGCAGAGCAGGAAAAAATACAACGTGCTAAGCCAGGCCTTCTAGTTTTAAATACCATGGTGAAGGAAGGTAAAATTGAGAAGCTATTTGGGGAAAGACATAAAGCAGATGAGAAAGTCAGGTGCACCTTTTGGGGAGAAACATGCAAGGCAGAAGAAGAGCAAGTGTAAAAGCTAACACTGGGAACATGCTGGTGATTGAGGAGTAATGAAGAGGCCAGGGTGGCTGCTGTGGAGTGATCAAGGGAGAGGACAGAGATGTCAGGGCGGCCACTGCAAGGGTTCTAGCTTTTAATCTGAGGGAGCAAGGAAGCTGTCCAAGGTTTTGGGTGTATGTGTGTGTTTTGGTAGCAGGGATTGAACCCAGGGATATTTACCACGAAGCCACATCTCCAGCCCTTTTTATTTTATATTTTGAGACAGGGTCTTGTTAAGTTGCTTAGGACCTTGCTAAATTGCTGAGGCTGGCTTTGAGTCTGCAATCCTCCTGCCTCAGCCTCCCAAACTGCTGGAATTATAGGTATATGCCGCTGACTTGTGCAAGGGTTTTAAGCAGAGGAGTGGTATGATCTGAGTGGATCAAAGGAATTTCTATGAAGATTAACCTTCTCATTCAGCAGGAAGATTGTTGCTTCTGCAGTTTCTGCAGCCCACCTAAGGGGATAGCCCCATAGCCAGTCCCCTGAATGATCACTATTCATAAGTCTTTGGGTCCGATGCAAACTTTGTACCATTAAAAAAAATCATCCCAATATGGAGACTGCTCATTATAGCACCAGAGTGTCAGGGGTAAAAGTTAAAAGATTAGTTATATAGCCCAAGGAATATATTCTAGAAATTTCTGAGAAATGAGGAATCTGAAACAGAACAAGCAGGGGTACAAGAGAACAAACAATAACTCCTCATTTTCCCAGTCCCTAGAAATCACCATTGTACTTTCTATCCCTATGAATTTGACTACTCTGGGTTCCTCCTGTAAATGGAATCACACCGTATTTGTCTTTGTGTGACTGGCTTTCTTCACTTAGTGCAATGTCTTCGTGTCTTTCCACATGATATAGCATGTGTCAGAATTTCACTTCAGTTTAAAGGCTTAGCAATATTCTGTTGTATCAATAGATTTAAGTTCTTTTGAATCCTACTCTTTCAGCCCAGTATCAATGTTTTGGACTTTCTTTCATCCCTTCACCTTGCTATTAACTTCCTCAGACAATGATATGGGAAGGGCTTGGGAGAGGGCAGGGAGTTGGAATGATGGGGGAGGAGGAATTTTGTTCTCTACTCTGAAAGGAGGAAGGTGTTCAGGTTGGGTGGCATCAGATAAAAGTTTAGATGAGTAGCAGGTGAGTACTATCTCCTGAAGTAGATCTTCTTGGAACATGTGGGGAAAGTTAATCTACCAAGTAGACATGAGCCCACCAAGAAACCCACAGCCTCTTGAGGCAGCCCACCCCAATTATGTCTGTATCTCGGGCACCAGCACTACTCTTTAGTTTTTGTGGAACAAAGGCATAACTAGTGATATAGTTATTAAAAAATGAGAGATTATGCAGCTATTCTAAAATTGGGAATGTTATTCCTGCATCCAATGATTCATTGCTTATTGGTCCATATGACAAAGCAATTTGTTGTTGTGTTGTTTTAACACACAACTCAAGGAGGCACAATGCTATGCAGTAAGCACCTTGGAAAGCTATTTGATGTCAGGAATATAAAGGCAGATCTCTCCTTTCTCCCACTAACCCCGAGAACAAAGCAGGTTCTTGACAACCTCAATTAGAGCTGAGTCACACTGAGAGGAAAACAGAAGGAAAATGATGGGAGGGAAAAGAACTAGTGTAGTCAAAGACTCTTGTCAGAAACAGGGAGGCTGTTGGCCAATGTGGTGACAGAGCCCATCCCCTGCAACCTCTCCAGCAGAGGCAGTGGCCACTTCACGTGAATAGTTCTCTATTCAGGACCTGAAAGAGAAAAACCAAATGCCTCAGAGAAAAGAAAGAAAGAAAGAAAGAAAATCTCTAAACATCAAGGAAAACAAAGTAGAAATAAAGTGACAATTGAGAACCAATGAAGAACCTTTCTTGGGTGCAACCTGCAGGTGCTGTAGATTTGGTTCAGCCTGAATAGAATTCTTCTAGCCTGGTATGAGCCAGTTACAAGAGCCATCCAACTAAACTCCTTGAGCTGCTTGATGTACCAGGCAGAATTTTTATGAGCAACATCAAAAGTCTCAAATGATTTAGGATATCAGGCAGTAGATTCATTCCTCTTTGCTATCTAAATAGAAACAGATTATGAGATACAAGTTTCAGATACATTTTGGGGGCCTGGATTATCAATGTCATTGAAGATTCTCATGCCAAATATAGGAATGTTAAAAGTTACAAACCAAGGTAATAAGACGATCAAATGATCTACCTTCTTGACAGGTATACGTTCCTAACAGCCTGGAAGTCCAGGTTCAAATGTGGAATTCTTGGATTTCAGGTGTATGTGCCCAAGTATAGTGGTCCCTAACCCCCTGCAGCTTCTCCCATCCTTGGTTCAGAAATTCACAGTCTACACAACCACACTCCAAATACAGCCTGTAGGAAAACCTGCCCCTTCTTACCACTTGAGTCTAGAGCTACAGAGGCTTGGTCTGCTAGGGCATGGATTCCAGGGTCTTGGGTTTCTGAAACAGTCAATGGGAGGGGCAGACTTTGGATAGACTGAAGTTCAAGTGCAGAGAGCAAAGCAGGATATAGACAGCTTGGGACCCACTCATATAAGTATGGACCTCACTTTATCGCAAGACCAGTTAAATGTATTACAGATTAGAAATCTTATATTAAAGACATAGTTAGTTGACTTCTACACTGAACCAAAAGAGATCAGAATTACAAAGGCCCTACCTAGGAAAAGGAAAAACAGGAGGAAGGTGGTCTCAATAAGTGGGAAACCCTAAACAGTGTATCTTATTTTTGGAGTTAAAATAGCTTATTCTTAAAAAATAAAAATTAAAAAAAGATCAGTTTTCACTTTTAAAGGCCAAGTACACTATCCATGGCATTTTTGTGACTTTGCTCTACAGAACTTTTCTCTCTTTTCAGGGGGGGAAAAAAAAAAAAAAACAGAACAAAACAAAAAAACAGGTCTGTGCCGCCTCATTCCATTACTCTTCTCTCCTGGATGCCTTAACAGGTACATCTGTGTATCTATGCCCAGTTCTGTTCATGAAGCTGTAATTCTCTGTTTGCTGACCTCAATTTCCACGGCTGAAATTGAGTAGTATGATACCAGCAGAATGAACAAATGAGGCAGGAACAGATCTTTTAAGAAACTATCTCAACTATAAGGACTAAAAACAGAAAAGGGGAAAATGCTCTTTGTGTCCAACCCCTTTGAAGTCATTTGAAAATGATAAATAAGAGGGTTTTGGTTTGAATAGGGAATGTCCCCTAAAGGTTCCTGTGTTGAAGTCTTGGACCCCAGGGCAGTAGCTTTTAGTGGGAAACAACTGGATGGTGAAGGCTCTGGCAAGGTGCTCAGTGTTTGGGGACTCCATGCAGAACTGGCTGGGAACAGGAGCTGCCTGGTGGTGTGAATGTGACCCAGGCTCATGACACACCTCCTCAGCAGATTAATCCATAGAGTGATTCACAGTGTGAATGGACTGTTGGGAGGTGGTGGAAAGTTTGGGGGTAGGATCTAGTAGAACAGAGTTGGGTCATTGGGGGTGTGCTCTTGGGGACTATATCTTGCCCCCGTTTCTTCCCCCACCCTCTCTTGTTTCCCAGCTGCCATGAACTGAACAACTTTCCTACCCAACACCCTTCAGTCATCCTCAGGCCCAGACAATGGAGCCAGTCTACCATGGACTGGAACTCCTGAAATCATGAGCCAAAATAAATCTTCCCTCCTTTTTTTTTTCTCAGGTATTTGTCACAGTGGCAAGAAGCTGACACAAGGAGAAATTTCCGTGTTGATCGCATGCACTGTGGTTCCTCATTGTCTAAAGAATTAAGTCCAAATTCATTGCAATTTTCCTCTTCTTGGTTCTCTCACTTCTTTCTAGCTTTCCATATTCATGCCATTATTCTTTCAATGGCTCCATTTGAAATGGCTCCATTCTTCCTCTTGTTCTAGAGCTTTCAGGGGCACTTGTATCCTATAATGACTGGGAAGGAAGTAGGCAATAGGATTTGAACATGAACATTTAAAATAAAAGATCTGGGTCTGAATTTTAATTTTTTCATTAATATGCTGTGTGATTCTAGACAAGCTACTTAACCTCTCTAGTCTCCAGCTTTCTCGTGCATAGAATAGGAATGATAACATTGCCAATCCCATTGGGTTGCGGTACAAAAAAAAATGAGTCAAATTAAAGGTTGAAACTCTTGATCATCCTTGAGACCCCCAAGCATTTTGAGTCCCCTCACTGCAGTTCCTGGCAAGTATTAAACCTTCCATGGGTAATCAATAAAGTATACACATATTTTTAGGGTTTGTGCCTCTTTTCCCATTCCTATAGGCTCATCTCTTGCTTTTCCCAGGCTTATAATTTGCATTTCAGAATTACCAAACTACTTGAAGGGTTTTGTGAAAATGCTATTCTGTTCCTTTTGTGTAGAATGGCAGACTGCCACTCACCTTTAAAGACTTAGGCTGAGATGACCTAATCAAGTATTCTTTCCCCTTGTTCAGACACAGGATGGCTCCCTCTCGCTTCTCAGCACCACTTCTGTATATAATGTGCTACTATTCTCCTCTGTAGAGACTTTCATAGAAGATGCAAGATTGAGGGTAACCTCAGCCTTTGCAGCAAGCTCCCCAAAGTGTGGTGCTACCCATTCCCTTGGAAGGCAGGTCTAAGGAGTTCTCAGGGTTCCCTTAACTGAGAGAGCTTAAAAGGGTCACTCTCACCAGGAGAGGACCCTGATAGCAGCCAGTGAAGCTGGGCAGAAGGGAGACATGGTCTGGGAACTTATAGCTCTGGAACTTGGACGGAAAGTCCACCCTTGGCTCTTCTTTGTTACTGGGGAAAGGAAGAAACAAACATATGGAGTCAAGTGGTTCAATGAGATACAGATCTTAGAGGGAGTTTTGGGAAAATTTTTATTCTAGAACCCTGAACAGCAGCAGGGCAAGGTGCTCAGTGCCTGGGGACTCCATGCAGAACTGGCTGGGGACAGGGACTGACTGGTGGTGTGAATGTGACCCAGGCTCATGACACAGCGTGCCTAGATGAAGCCTGTAGCTCTCATATCTGGTGCACTGGGAGAAAGGGAAGGACTTAGTCCAGGGGATGCGGTGTAGGATTTAAGGATTGACAAGAGTGGTTGAAACTCTCAATCATCCTTGTCCCCCAAGCATTTTATAGATTGATGCCTTAGAACTGAGAAATATTAGTTATTGCTCTGTCCAGAGGCAGAGCTTGGGGAAATACTGGTGGATACAATTCTCTAAACTACAGGGTTTACATGTCTATACTCTTTCCTTCAGATTTTGGGCTCCTTGAACACAGGCATGTAGTTATAAGTTTCCAGTGCTGTGTTGGGAGCCATCTGTGAACTGTGCGTGAACTAAAACTGGCATGGAAGCCTTTGGGTAGGAAAGTCTGGTATCTGGGAACTCACAGCAGCACTCCTGCTGGTGAGATTGCCCAATATATGTGAATTCCTACCTAGATCTGCCAGGTTCAGCCCTAGCACAGGAGTTGGGGTGACCCGTTGGAGCCACATAGACACACAGCCTCTCAGAGATGGGTATAGCTTGCCAAGATGCCAATCAACCTGTTGACTACAAAGCACTGTGAAGCAAGACTCCACCTGCTGAAACCATATCCCTGCCTTTGATGTACTCTCCCTTAAATGAAGAACCAGAGCCATTTTCTAGTTGTTCAGTTCCAGCTCCTATGTGGACTGGACCTATCAGGCACTCTGCTTTCTCTTTATCCAATTCCTAGTTCTGTTTCTTATTTCTTCACTAACTATTTCAGACTTTCTTTTTCTCAGGTCTCATCACCTCCTGAGCAGAAAACTACCCTAGTGGGGTGCTGGCAGCCTCGAGATAGTGCTGAGTGAGTATGACCTTTAGAAGATGTTCAATAAGTGCTCAATTATCTAGAATTAAAACAAAAACAAAACAAACAAACAAAAACCCCTACTATCTGACACCTAACCAGGCTCTGAGTTCACATACCTCTCCTATGTGCAGACTATTCCAAAGTAGTTTAGCTTAGGGATTAGCACTCTTCACACTGAAGAGTCTATTATTTCCTTCAAGGAAATCAAAATTTTGGAGAATTTGGTCCACCAGACAAAAATTATTAGCAATGTAGTTCCTGTTTTCATTTGGATATTTTTTTTTAACTGCCAACCAAATTTTCTGAACAGTCTGAGCTAATCATCTACCACAAGCTAATCATGATATACCAGAAGCTAATTGATTTAAACACCTAATCGTCTACCCTTTAAAAAGGAGAATTATATCCTGACATGTTGAGGTTTTGTTTTTTTTTTTAAAGAATTTGACATTTTACTTTATATATTTCTTTTTCTTAATTTTTATTTATTTATTTTTTTAGTTGTCAGTGGATCTTTACCTTATTTCTATGTGGTGCTGAGAATTGAACCCAGTGCCTCACACATACTAGGCAAGTGCTCTACCACTGAGCTACAACACCAGCCCCGGTATATTTCTTGAATAGGCATATCTTAAACATTGATGCTTGCTGGTGAACTCAGAGTGCTGTGCTGAGGATACCTGAGAATGAAACTATTAGTTCATGGAAGCTTGGCAAATGAGTCCTTGGGTCCTCAGATCTGAGAAGGACCTCAGAACTCACCAGGTTTAGTTCTTTAAGCCCTGAGTCCCTTCCCAGAACAAGCCAAGCAAGCCAATGTTGCAGAAGTAATTGTTATCAGAGCCAGAACCGTGGTGACCTGGGTGTCTTAATCTCAGCCTGGGAGAAAAGAGCTCCATGCCAATATTACCTAAATCTCCTTTCCAAGTTGCCCATCAAAAGTTAGATAAACAGAAGTTTAAAGCTGTGTGGGACTGTAGAGGATTTAGAGTCTTTTCATGTCACAGATTTAAAAAGGGAGGCTCAGAGTGGATGGGTGACTTATCTGAGGGGAAACCTCTGAGCTAGGAGTGAAATTGGGATTAGATTGCTGATCCTCTGGCTTTCCCAATTTCTTTTGGTAACACCCTGAAATCAGTTTAATCCCAGCTGAAGATAAGAGATGTCTCAGCTTTAGTTGATGTGACACAACGTGGAATGGGAGATGATACCCAGCCCTGCATGGTTGCGCTGCTAGGCTGTTCACTCTTGAGAAGTTTCATGAGTGCTAGCATGGGGCACTCGCAGAAAAATGATCAAGGATGTTTCCTGCCTGCTAGGCTGCTGGGAGGAAACAAGTGTCTCAAATACCAACATGTCTAGCCAGTAGTATCTATGATTGCCAATCACAAGGTAGTCTTCAAGTGGTATTGACATGGTGCCATTTTGCAAGTTCAGGAGGTTCTTCACATGTTGGGCTGGTGCTGTCACCCTTGGGAATTTTTTAAATAGTTTCATTCACAAATGTAACTGTTAAAAAAGGATCTTTTTAAAGGATCCTTTTTGAAGAGAATACACTATATACATATGCCCAAGATAACATTATTAACCTGATTAAAAAGGATTCGCTGAACATGCTTTGCCTTCACAACTATAAAGTTTAAAATTATTAATTTTATGGCTAGGGAATAGTTTATCTTACCATAAACTGGTAAAATATATTTTTGTCAAAGTAACTTTGGTAGCTTCCAATGAATTAAAAAAAAACTATATTCTCTATATCCACTTTAACAGTTTATATAGTTAGAGCTATAAAGATATACTCACACTCAATAAAGACTTCAATATCCCAGTTCCTCATCTGTTATTCATTAGTTACACACATAGGTGATTCTCTACTGCTTTGCTAGTGTGAAATAACTCTTCCAATTAAAATGAGTTAGACAACATTTCCAAATTATCATAGTTAGGATTATTTATAAATGCAGAGCTGGCTCTTTCTTTATAGTATGGTAGTTGCTTTTCAGTTACTTATTATTTAAAATTAATGTATTCAAATTATTATAGCACATATCTCAGAGGAGTTATGCTCTAGCAAGAAAAAAATGGATGCCTATTGAAGGTATGCCATGAATTTATTTCAGATATTCACCTGCAGTTTTAATAACGCCATCTTTAGATATTCAGCCATTTTAAAAGTATTACTAAGCACTTACTGAGCACTTAGCACTATATGATAATGTATTAGGTATGCAAAAATGAAAGCTTTGGTGAGGAAACAGCTTTAGAGAGGTAACTGACATGCAAATTTAGTATTACAAATGCATGTAGAATACCATCAGGTCAAAGGAGAAAGCATCCAAATCTTTTGGGGAGGAAATTTTGGGAGGCAGGATTTGAGCTAAGACTTGAAGGATAAATATTAACCTTAGGTTCAGTTAGGATGTTCACATTTTAGAATTGTTTTCTCACTAAAATAGTTAAAATAAAAACATTCATACATAATGCTGTTCTTGCCTTTGGAAAGCTAGTCTATGTGGAATAGCATTTTTTAAGGGATCAAGGAATGGCTTTCATCTAAGATGTAAAATATATACCTATTAGCAGTGAAAGACAACACTCTTAAAGTCAATGGTGTTTTCTTTCTTTTTCTTTTTTTTGAGAGAGATAGAGAGAATTTTTTAATATTTATTTATTTTTTTTTTCAGTTTTCGGTGGACACAACATCTTTATTTTCATGTGGTGCTGAGGATCGAACCCAGTGCCCCGTGCCTGCCAGGCGAGCGCACTACTGCTTGAGCCACATCCCCAGCCCCGTCAATGGTGTTTTCTAAAGAGATCACTGACAGGCCATTTATTACCGGTATGGGCAAACCTTACCTTCCTCATACTTAGTGTTTCCTAGGACCTGGGAGTCTGATAGGGACAGTTCAAGGGAGTCAAAGAAAATATAAGTTTATCACAATTAGTAATAAAACTGGTACCAATGATACCATTACAACTATTAATAGTTGGACCGTGGTACCAATAGTTGGACCTGCTACCAATGGTGTGTAAGGGAAGCAAATCAACATCAAATATGTGTCTTTACCCATTATTTTGTTCAGGTTAACTGAATTGCTCAGTGGACTGCAAAGTAATCCAGAGGAATCCTATATGGACACCAAAGTAAAGGCTGGGAAAGATGCAAGGGAATCTAAGGGGTACTAGAAACGAAACACCAAATACCAAATTTAGTATACACATGTCATAGTTCTGAGAAAGGAAATGTGTGTATGCTAATATTTCATCTATGTACACAAACATACAACCTGACATAGGTTCTACCATGTTTGTATTTTGGAAAACTCAAGATGATGGCTCTGGAGACATCTTTTATGTGTTGATGAAAAATAGTATTTTTCTATACACTGATGTGAGTTCTTATCCTAGATGATGATGGCATTTACCAGGGAGCCCAGAGTAATTTTTAAAAATGCTCTATCTTGTGGCCAATCACCTCTGTCTTGCCAATAACCCACAATAGTGTCCAACCCAGAGTAGGTGCTCATTCAGAGTAGCCTGCAACATTCATTTTTCTATTTTCTGTAGCCGCATGCTACCTGCTTTATCTAGGTTTCCACATTATTTGATTTTTCTATCAGTATATCCCCATCCCCCACTGCAGGTAAATCAGCATGTGTGGCCATTCAGGAAAGCCCTGCTCAGCACAATCACATTGCTGCACATATCTGTCTAATGCTAGCGGTGGGTGACATTTTTGTCCTATAACATCAGATGATGCTAATGGAAACGGCGAAGAATCAGGCTAAGCTGTCTGAGCTATAAGGACATATGGAACAAGATAGAATACTGCTTATTTTGTATCTTCATTCCGGCCTTGTATTTTATATATTTGAGATACCAGCTCTGCCAATTGACCAAAGGACATGATATTCTCAAATCCAAAAAACACAAGTGCAGAGACAGGCAGCTTTTGAAAAAGCTTCTACTTCACTATTGGTAAGAAAATCATTTGACATGAGAGCTCTTTTGTGCAGGCTAGAAATGTTACCTACATGTCCCCCTGACCGCCCTAAGCAGTCTTCAAATACTTTTGTTTATGTACCCCTAAAAGAATTTTGAAGAATTACCTTCTCACATATTTTGAAGTTGGCTCTAATATTTTTCATTGTAGATTTAACATCAGCAACGGATATAGTATTTCAGTATATTGTAAATACTGGCATTTGAAAATATATCACATTTAAATATACTAAAAGGAATCCAAGTATTGTATAATTGTGAAGTTTTACACCATTTTTTTTCTCTTCGAATCCATATTTTCATTCTACTCTGTGCATGGCATTTTCTTCCACTGCCTGCACTATTTTATATTTTTACGTCACCCAAACCAGTTCTTCTGCCCATTTTTTTTCTTCCTCATTTTACTAAATGGCACCATTACCTCTCCGAGTCCTCAAGCTAGTAATCCACAGGTCATCTTTTCTTTATCCTCCTCACTCTCTCACTCTTCCCATCCATCATCAAGTTCTTTTCTTCTATATCCTGCATCAAGTCAAATCCATTCATGTCCTGTGAGCACCCTAGAGGGCTTCCATTACAATCCTCAGAAGGGAGTTTGTGGAGAGCAGAGGCCCAATATGAACATGTAATGGCAAAAGCTGTAGCCATTTCTCTTTCATTTACAAGACATCATAATTGAAACACTAAACCAGTCTGAAGTCCTGCTCAGAACACACCCAAGGTTCTTTATCCTAGGTTCCCCCCAAATGACCTTCTGCTCTTATAATTGATGAAATGCCAAATCAGAGTTGTCTTTGAACAAATAAGCCCTCACTGCCTCATTTTCTTTAAGCTTCTAGGATTTTTTAGACACTACAGAAGAAGGTATTATTTCAATGTCTTAAAATATTTACTCAATAAATGCTTGTAAGCAAATGATACTCAATAAATATTTATTAAACAAACCAGTGAATGTACAAACTCCATAGTGTATTCCAGATGCGCCACATTCAAATCAGGATATAATGGAGTAATGCTCTCTTTAGAGCCTTCTTTTGCTTACAAAGCCAAATTCATTTAAATTTTTTAAAAATGGATATGTAATATTTGTACATATTTATGGGGTATAGCATGATAGTTCAGTACTGTGTTCAGTAGAGAGTATATAATGATCAGATTAGATAATCAGCATTTTTCGCCTTTTCAAACATTTATCATTTGTATGTTTTTTAAAAAAAGCTTTTTATATTATCAAGTTAGTTTCAAAAGTTGTTGATGATAGTGACCTGGGAGCTCTGGCAAATTCTGCAGCACAGAACAATGCAGGTCAATGTGATTTGAAAGTATAGATATACTGGGCAACTAACCAAATGCAGCCAGGTGAGAAATATAAAAAGATGAACTGTAGTCAAGGAAAAAGGAGACCAGAACTTCTGCTCAATGAAAGGAAGCATGGATTTTATACTAGGTCTAAATTCTTTGGTTTTTATTTTTCTTATGTCAACCCCTTTTCTTACTCTGTTTGGCCGAAGTAAACCCAGATTCTGAAGGGAAAGATTAAAGGATATTTAAATTTTCTGATACAAGGATATAAAATTATTTTAAATTTGGATTTGAATTTTCAAAGTTGTGTTAGTTTTACTTGGTAATCTCTTTCAATTGTTTTATTATTTTTTTAACCACAGAAAATTATAGCATTTTAGCATCTGGATGGAATAGAATAATCTTACTTAAACAAAACTCACTTAACAAAGCTATTCAGTGCCTGCTATGTACCAGGCACCATTCAAAGCACTGAAAGCCCGGTGTTAGACAAAGACACTAGAATGGGGACTAAAGACACAAACAAATTCCTTTCCCTTCAAGAAGCTTTTAATACAACTGTTAAATATCAAACACTCTAGCAAGGGTTGCTTTATGAGGTAAAGATCCATTAAGGGAGGATATTTAAGTAGACAATAATGATAATAGCTACAATTTATTGAACATTTAACTCTATGTATATTCTGTGCTATTTCATATGTAATATTTAGTTCTTGGAACAATTCTAATGATACCAGAACTATGCTCTCTCTCTCTCTTACAGTTATGAAATCTGAAATTTAGGGAGATTAATCCAGTGTCATATAGCTAGTGAGTAGTAGAGTCAGAATGTCATAGCTCAGGCTTAGAAGGCAGGTTGTACTTTAGAGGTTAAGTGTACGTTTCCCAGGAACAACATTGGGAAGATGCCATCTTGGGTGCAAGTTTATGCTAAAACTCTAAGATCACTTTAATGCTATAATCCCCCAGCTGTAATTAAGGCAAGTTCAGTATTAGTCAAAGGACTTGAAGTGAAAAGCTACTCTTGCATAACATCATATCCATGGCAGGAACTTGACTCTATGAAATCTTCTGAGTAGGAATACTCTTTGCAGACTTACTGAAAATTTAAAACACCCAAAGACACAACTATATTGCAGGACTGGCCATGGGCGTCTTTTACCCACCAGACATAGACTGTCCTCCCTCTGCAGGTTGCCCTCTGCAGCCTGCTGGGACTTTGCCCCTTTCTGCATAACCGAGTGGCTATCTGCCTGCTACTCTGGAGCTAGCTGCTGATCTGCATAAATCGAGGTGGTTTTGTCCATCTTCCTACTCCTGACATTATCCCTCACAATTTATAGTCTAGTTGAATTCTTCTAATTCAATTCTTACCACTCTAGTACCTTGTCCTTTCTTCCCCCTTTCCCCATCAAAACTGACTTTGAGGGACGCACTAATTCTCAGTAGAGAGAATCTGATTGCTTAATGCACTCAGTGTTTCCATTGGACCGTTCTCTTGGGCATTTGTCTTTTAAAAGAGGTCAACCCCTTAACCCTGTGGACTGATTTTTTTTTTTCCAGTGAAAATCTAGTGTAATTTGATGCGAGAGCCATTTATGAGGCTGTACAGCAGGTTTTATGCAAATCCTCAAATCACACTACCCATTTATTATCTACTTACAACTGTGATATTGCAGGACACCAATGCTCTGAAACACATTTGCTCCATTGGAAGACATTACAAAGCTCAAGGTCTTTCTACTAATTTTAAGATCAGCCAAATCTCATTTTTCTACGAAGAGCCACACTCTTACACTGTGGTACCTTCAGATAAGATGTGACACACTGTATTCCTAAGTTAATTGTATCACCAGATGGGTGTTTTGCTTTTTAATAGGGTTAAGGGGGTGTTGGCAGGAGGGATGTGAGAACACTCATTATTATTTAATCTGTACACATATAGTTCTTTTGGATGGTTCATAAATACAGAGAGGTAGCTGTGCTTTCACTTCTCACCAAGTGGCTTCCAGCAGAGTCGGCATTTGTAAGGTTTAACCCCATTCAAATAAGGTATAAACAAAATCAGATTTCACTTAGTAAAATATCATGTTCAGGCAAGTCTACATCTTCTTTTAAACCCCTTAGTCTTAATTACTCTATGTGATGGTTTGAACACGCCAGATATTACTTTATGTTTTAAGCTGATGACAATAACTCCGCAGGAACTTCAAAAGGTATAGCTTATGTCAGATGACGTTGTTTTGGGAAGAGAATTACTGAATTGCCATTTAACTTTCAGCTTGGAAACTCGGCAACATTATAAAACTTTTATAGATTAATTGTACAGAAATAACCAGGACCAACTGTAACAAGTTCTTTTTTTTCCCCCCCTAGACAGGCTTTTACATGCCTGGTGGACATTCCTTCAGAGCACTGAATTTTAGCACCAGAAATAGCAAAAGGAAGAAGTCTATGTTACTTGCAGAGCTATAGTATACTATGAACTCTATTTTTTTTGGTGGGGGGGCAGTTACTGGATATTTAACTCAAGTGTACTTTACCACTGAGTCACAGTCCCAGCCCTTTTTATTTTTTGAGACTGAGTATCACTAAATTGCTTAGGGCTGCACTAAATTGCTGAGGTAGACCTTGAACTTGGAATCCTGTCTCAGCCTCCTGACAGCTGGACTTATAGGCATGAGCTACCACACCTGCATGAGCTCTGTTTTTTAATATAAATATATTGCTGTATAAAGTGTATCTAGTACTGAAATCCTTACCTATACCGCTAATAAAGATATAATACCAGCAAAACTTGACATTCACATTCTAGTAATAATTCTACCTCAAAACATGGGAAAAGCTGTGTGTGTGTGTGTAGGCACACCAGCAGGTAACTATCCTGAAATATACTGCACAAGTCTGGGGGCACCATTCACACTGAGGTCTGTTAATGCTGACCCCCTCTCAGGAGTTGCATAGGGAACAACCATTTATAGTTTTTATATAGAGGGCCTGGAATCTGCCAATACAATTCCTGCCTTGTCATGGAAGGTACTTACTATTTCTTAATTCAGAACATTTGGGAAGAGATGAAGACTTTGCTATCCTTAAGTTATCAATGAATAATTTAATAGTGTTCAAAAGTTGTTATTCTGTGTCCTCATAGTCATTCCTATTGAAGTCTATCTCCTTATTCATTCTCAAAACACCATTTTTTTTTTATTGGTACTGGGGATTGACCAAGGGACACTTAACCACCCAGCCACATGCCCCATCCTTTTTTATGTTTTATTTAGAGACAGGGTGTCCTTAGCTGCTTTGGGCCTTGCTAAGTTGCTGAAGCTGGCTTTGAACTCATGTTCCTCTTACCTCAGCCTCCTGTGCCACTGGGATTACAGGAGTGCATCACCTTGGCCAGCTTCAAAACATCATTTTATCTTGCTGTGAGGAAAAGATATGATTCTGAGGTCCAGAGTTGAAATTTTACTGTTTCTCCCATATTGGTACAGTGTACTTGGAATAGAAGTTGCCAAAGAGTCTTTGTATGCTGTTCTTGAATCAAAGATTAATATTAATTGCCTACACACAGAAGCATGACAATGTCTACTTACATGTGTGTGGCGCACACTTTGTGCCTCCCCTTCCCAGCTGATATAGACATAGGTATAGATATAAATTGATTTATTTTATCCTCTCAGAGTTATCATCTTTAATCCACTGGAGAGAAATAATCAAATTCCTAGGGAGGCAAAAATCTAGGCAAGAATAGATAGCCATATAGATGAAAAACAAATCCTGATTATTTTATACAACATACAAAAATGAATTCCAGGTAGACTGTAGCTCTAGATGGGAAAAAGAAAATAATAAAACTCTTAGAAAAAAAATAGACTATCACCAAGTCCCAAGTAGGCCCAGGTTCTTTAAAAAGAACAGAGAAAGTACCAGCCATTAATAAAAGAAAAACCCTGATTGATGAAATGGGCTACATTATGATGAAAAATTCTGTTTATCAAAAGTCACCATAGAATGGGAAAATACATTCATGATTTGTTGCAAATTGTATTTATAATTACACAACATATAAGATCTCATATTCAAAATATATAAAGAACTTCTTTAAATCAATAACCCAATAGGAGTAAGTACTTGAATAGGCACTTTATGAAAGATCTCCAAATGACCAATTCCACCCATGTACCCAACAGAAAGATCCATATGTTATCAGAAGACACAACAGGAATGTTTATAGCAGTAATGTTGGTTCAGGCTTCCAGGCAGATACAGCTCATCATCTCCAAAGCAGAAAGGATAGATCATGGAATGAGAATGAATGGACTACAATTCTCACACAAACACAGACACGTCTCTTGAACATCATGTTGAGTGAAAGAACCCAGACATAATGAATATAATGCTACTGATGTAACATTTGGAACTCAGGTAAATCTAAGGTATGGTGTTAAAATCAGGAGGTGGTTATCAGTGAAGGAGGGGCAGTGATTTGGAGAAACTCAAACCTCCAGGTGCTGAGAATATTCTGTGTCTTGCTTCGGTTATCAATCAAATGGCTAGGTTCAATGTCTGAAGTCTTTTAAGCTGAACACATATGGCTTTTGCACTTCTTTTTTTGTATGTTATAGCAATAAAAAACTGCACATTAAGAAACAATAGCCCCAAACATGCTGGGAACCCAAAGCATTTTACATGTGTTCTATCTCTGAGAGGTTATTTGAGAGCTTATTGATGAAACAGTCCTCAGTGTTACCCTGCTTTTCATAAAAAGGACATTTTTTTTGGATCAAACATATGTCTCTGTGTTAATAAGCTTCCTTGCTATTTGGAAGAGAAAACACTATTGAGACAAAATGCTTCTAGACATCTGTTTTCAATGGATTTCAATGTCTCTGAAAGTCTTTTTATTGATAATGTGATAAAGCTAAAAGTTTTCAATTTCACATCATTGACACAAATACTACTATGCTTTTTACTACTAAAAGATCAGCAAAATACTTATGCTAATCCATTTGATATTTGGAATGCCAGAGTAGAAATTTCTTTTTAATAGAAATTAGTCAAGCTGTAAAATACCCAGAGGTATCCTTAGCTACCAAGCTTGCAGAGATAAGACGTTACAACCAATGAGAACAACTTGGCCAAAAACCCTTACCAAATTCATCAATGTGTTACTAAGCTCTTTTAGTTTGTTCTAGCTGGAATGGTTGTCTGCTACTTAAAGAGCTTTCCCACAGTTCAATCTAATATTAGGCTTAGATCCAAGGATCTAAGGACTTAATTGTCTCATTTCCTCTGTAAGTGGTGTACCATGTTGTTACTTGGCTACAACTGCTGATTGTAACATAGACTTGGAGATGGGGTATGCTAAGGGATATGTACTGTTTTTCACGTTAGCCATGGAGCATTAAGTACGCCTAAAAACTGACTTGCATACTGGCTGGACTTCAAGTTATTTGTTCTCCTGTAAAGATTAGTCTTCAAATGAGTTCTTCCTAGGATATCTATCTTTATGTCACTCTGAACAAAGGAATAGGTGCAAGTTGAGAATGCCATTTGTTTCTTATCCAAAGCAAATGCAATGATTGGACAAACATTGAGTGCTTAGTATTTTTTGAGACAATGAGGTAAGCTTATAAACTTTTTACAAGACTGCATATGTGACCATACATGAAACGCATGTACATAGCCAGAAACAAAACCATCATCAAGGAAGATAAATTATTTGGCTACAGATGCTTTTATTGTATGGTTCTAGTTTTTTTTTTTTTTTTTAATAATCATGTATCCAAATATGACCTGTCTTCTAAGTTCTAGTTTTAAATCATCATTCCTAAATATTTCTACCTTACAGATCCCTCTGTTACTTCAAAAAGAACAAGCCTAAAATTCAGACTTCTACCTCTAGCTGTAACTTGCTTAGTTTTGCATTCAAATCTGATATCAATCTTCCAGTTCCCAAAATCCAAGGCTGGGAGTCAGCTTTTACACGCATTATAACAATTTGCAGGTTTCTAATGACTATACAAAATTAGCACATGAAAAGGAGGTAAAATGTCTGTTCAAACATTTTGTCCACTTTTTTTTTGGTTGGGGGGGGGTGCTGGGTTTTAAATTTCTTGGTGAGTTTTGGAATTCTTTTGATTTTGATTGGGATTGCATTGATTCTATTAATCAATTTAGGGGGGGAAAAAAGGACCTGCTATTTGGTCATTTTTTTTCCTAGTATTTTCTCTGTTTCCTTTATGATAGTTTCTCTTACTATGGCTTCAAATTACTAGTCTTTTATTCTGCCTTGTCTAAACTGCTATTCATCTTATTTGGAGCATTTCTCATTTTTGACAAGGTAGTTTTAACATCTTTAGTTTCAATTTGAATTTTCTTTCATCTTTTCTATGCCTCTAGTCATAGGCTTTATCTTCTTAAATATTTGGAATACTGCTATAATGAGTAGACTAATGTTCTTGTCTGCTTACTCTATTCTTGGTGGCATTGGGGAGTCTGTTTCTATCAATTGATTTTTCTCTTCATTTCTGCTCATATTTGCCTACTCTCTTGCATGTCTGGTAATAGTTGATTTGCTGGACACTGGGAATCCTATCTTGTTGAGTCCTGAACAATTTTGCATTCTTATATGTAACTAGTTTTTTTCCCCCTCAGAATCTGTTATTTAGAAACAATCTCATTCTTCTAAGGTTTGCTTAAAAGCTTTGTTGGCTAGATCCATGGGAGCAGCCTCTACTCTATGGCTAACCTTGAGGCACTACTGAAGGGAGGCCCTTCTGAGTACTTTCCTTGCTAGCTTGTGAATTATGAGGATGTTCTACTCCATACTCCTAGGAGAGATACAGGGATTGTTCCTTTAGCTTTTTGTTGGTTCCTTCTCCAGGTTTGGGGAGTTTCTTCATCTACATTTGTTGGTTAGTACTCAGCTGAACACTCAAGGGCAACCTCTGCAGATCTCTGGAACACACTGTCTCTGCAGCTCCATTCTTTCTCTTAACTCTTTCCCAAATCTTCTGCTTCCTTGGATTCCCAAGATCATCTCCCCAACTCGGGGAGATGCTGCATCTGCCTGGGTTTCACTCCCCAGGTGCTTCCTGGAAATTCTCCAGCAGTAGCTGGAGCCCGGATGGTCCTCACCCATTCCTCTGTCTGTGACCTCTGTCCTGTGGTACCTGATCTTTGATATCTGAAAACCACTGTCTCAGGGATTTTGTGTTTTCTTAGTTTTTTCCGACAGGAGGGCACCTCTAATCCTTGTTCTCCACCTTGGTCAAAAGAGAAGTTGCCAGCTACTCCTTGTCCATCTTTGTAGAACTCACTTAGCAGGCCACATCATTTCATCTGACATCTCAACTACAGACTATAGCAACTTGTTCTGATTTCTTTCCCTGTTCTCAGGCTCTGTTACTTGTGTTTCATTCACTCTCAAAGCAATTTTAAATATTTCCTGGCTTTCTTCAAAGGAGCGAAGGCTCCCTACACCAACACAATTCAAATGCCTACTCCAACATGCAGGCTCTTCCACCATCTGTCCTCCCTTCATCCCTCCCAACTTACTTTTTAATATTTTAGCAAAGCTAAATAAACAGTCTTTATCAACATTACTTGTGCTCAGAATCCCCCTGCCTTGTTTATTTTCCCCCAAAGATATATTCTCTCTGAATTTTTCAAATTCTACCCATTTTCAACAAGTTGATCCCACATGCTTTATAGATCATAAGGCCACATGCCACGAAGTTTCTGTATGTTTGTTTTTATTGCCCAAATTGCTGTTTTACCTACCAACTGCCTTTCTTCCTAAAAATCAATTTTTCATAGACAAGTCTTATTTTCCTCATCAAATACATACATAAGAGAGCGTGCATGTGCATGTATGAGTGATATTTATATCTTGATGTCAAGAGCTTGTCCTACACATCATTACCCTCAAGATTAAGCATGTCATTGGACCATGTATCTTTTAGGAGAATAAATATTTCAGTCATTCCCCATCCTGCTCATTTTCTTTTACTAAAAATGCAAATATGTCTCCTATCCCTGATAAGCCACCAGCCCACAAAGCTTCAAGGTGACAGGTTGTGGGACCTCTTCCCTTAAATTGTCACTTTCCTTGACATTTGCCCTTCAGAAATCATGCCCAATATCTTCCTGTGTGAAATGATTTTGATAGACTGAGGAGTGTCAGGGAGATAATCAACACCTCAGCCTCTCCCCAGCTCATAATCACTGCTCTCAGAAATGTGGGTTTTAGCTCAGGTCCTGATCAGCTTCGACCCTTTAGAAGCAGGACCTTTCCCACCCTTTTTGGGGAGGTATGTGTGGGAGGAGTACCAGGGATTGAATCCAGGAGTACTTAACCACGATGCCAAATCCCCAGCCTGTTTTTATTTTTTGAGACAGGATCTTGCTAAGTTGCTGAGGCTGTCTTTGAACTTGTGACCCTCCTACCTCAGCCTCCTGAGCTTCTGGAATGACAGGCATGTGCCACTGCACCTGGCTACCCACCCTTTTTTGACAAAGATTCTTTTTGACCAAGCTCTGACTCCTGAACCTTCTCCTGGACACATCTGTGTACTTTGTAAAACCCAATTTTAGCAAAGAGCCCTGATAAGTCAGTTTAACCAGAAGCCATCTTTGATATTCAATTACCCTCTGTATCTAATCAGTTCCTCATCGTCCACACCCCCACCCCTGTGGTATCCAATCACCCTGACCTGTCTTCAACCAGAATCCCCCTTACTCCCAATGTTTTTTCTTAGTAATTTTTCTATCCACTGACCCCATACTGTTACTTGGTCATAAATTATATCTTGCCCATGCTGTATTTAGAATTGACCTCAATTTCTGTCCCCTATAGTCCCTATACCTGTGATGGCTCTGAATAAAGTTTATCTGATGGTGTTTTCATAAATGTTATCAAGTAATTTTTTTCTTTAATATTCTTCAAAGCTGTTGCTACTCAAGAATCAGAGTCCTTTCTGGTTTGGTGTCTAGGTATAGCGAACAACTCTTGGTATCCTAAAAGAATTTTTTTCTGTATCTTCAATTTGGAAATTCTCAGCTACCCCACCTGATGTAATTAGCTCAGTGATTCTTGACCTTCTTATATTTGAAGCACACATTTAAAGACAAGAACTTCAACTACTATGATGTTATAATAAGTCATGGTGCCTGTAAGAGAATCTACAGTTGTCATTTTCATGATCACCTCCTAGTTCTGTGCCTTAGTTTGTGGTGTATACCATTGTCTCCTTGAGCTGCCATGACATCATGTAGTGATCAAAGATTCTACTCTTTATCTTGACCATTCTTTCTGAACACAGTGTTCTCCAAGATATAGGCATAGTTTATACTCTGAAATGGTTTGGGTCTTTAATGTCCCCCAAAGGCCAAGATATCAAGTGGTCCCAGGTACAGTTCATACTGGTGACAGACTGTGGCACTATTCACATGATGCTAGATTTGCAAAGTTATGGAAGAGTTATGGAGTCATGGAGGTTTCTACTGACATTTCAAAGGAAAGCCTGGGAGGCAGGTGGTGTGTGGCAGGGTCAGAGTTCCTGCAATCAGCCTGACAGGTTGATATGTAGAGTTGTGAAAGTTGAACCTGCAACAGAGACTCTAGTAAGGAAGAGACACCAGAAATGTGAACACTTGCTGATGGGAACTATAGGCAGCATGCAAAGTCAGCCCAGGTGAGTGAGTGTCCACATGAGTTGTATCCAGCAAAGAAACAGGACTAGGGATGCTCAAGCCCTTGGGAGGCCCCATCTGACCACAGTGTACCCTAGATGGCAGACACAAAAATTTAGTATTTAATGTTTGCCCTGCAGAGTTTTTGTTTTGCTTTGATCCAGTCCCTTTTTATCCCTATACTCCTTCCTTTTGGAAATGGAATGTATACCCTGTGCCTGTCCCTCTATCATATATCAGAAACATGTACTTACTTTTTTATTTTTATAGGGGCTCACAGCTGAGTTTGCCTCGATTCCCGGAGGAGGCTTTGGACTTGGACTTTTGAACAATGTTGGAAGATCTAAACTTTGGGGACTCTTGTGGATGTGCGGAATACATTTTGCATTTTGAAATAGACATGAATCTTTGGGCAGCAGGGGGAAGAATGCTATAGTTTGACTCTTGAATGATGCCCAAAGGCTCATGTGTTAAAAAGTTTGGTCCCCAGTGTGCAACTACTGAGTAGTAGTACAACCTTTAAGAGATGAGGCTTAGTGAGAGGTCTTTGGGTCATTGAGGGCATGAAGGGGATTCACGGGACACTTGAAGGAGACTATGGGTCTCTATTGCAGCTTCAATTTCACTCTCACAACTCTGCACATCAACCTGTGAGGCCTATGGCAGGAACTCCATCCCTGCCACACAACACCTGCCACTCACCTGCCTCTTTCTTTGAAATATCAGTGGAAACCTCCATGACCCTATAACTTTTACAATCTGCATGCATGCAAATCTAGCATCATGTGCACAGTGCCACAGTCTGTCACCAGCATGAGCTGTTCCTGGGTTCACTTGATACCTGGGCCTTTGGAGAACATTAAAGATCCCAACCATTTCAGAATGGGGAATCTGGCCCCTTCCTCACTCTCTATGCTCCCTGGGGGAGTGGTTTTGTTCTGTCATGTTCTCCACCATGAAGAGCTGCCTCACTGTAAGTCAAAAGCAACAGGGTAAACAGACCATGGACAAGAACTTTCAAAACTGTAAGCCAAAACAGACCTTTTCTTGTTATAACTTGATTATATTGATTATTTTGATATAGTGATGGGCAGCTAAGCCACATGCTCCTTTTATTCATAGGTGTAATCAGTCATCATTTGATCGGAGGAGACATCCCAAACCACATCAGCTAACTTAGTACACCATCATATGTTCATTTGATAGCTTCTTGCCCTGTTAGGTTTCATCGTGGTCCTTAAAGTCACCTGATAGTTTACTTTTTTGTCTCTTTTCCATCATAACTAGGTAAAGCCCATGTATCTAGGATAATTCCTAGCACATAGTAGGTATTCAAAAATACTTTTTGAATGAATGACTGAATACATAGAACCTTCTCCCCCGCCCCGGCCATGATCATTCTCTTTTAGACTCATGAGGCAAAATTCTCTCACATTCAGATTAATACATAATCTCTCTGCTGCCAGGAGAACATCATACAAAAACCCTTCTATCTCTGGTCCCCTTTATCAATCAGATCTGAAGCCCACATAAGTGAGTCAGCTCCACTATCTGTGTGAGAGAGATCTCCATGACAGTTACACCATTAGGATCTAATTGTTTTCATTCTAGGTTACTCAGCTCTCATATAAATCTTAGTCTAGCACAAACATTAAAAAAACCCTCTTTTATATACCTGTAGATATATTGTATAGCCCAAATGGAAGGAAGAATTCCCCACATATATCTAAAGAGGAAGTTGTGGTGATAAACAGGAATTATGAGCCTCAAGGTCTATGGACTTTGCCCCTTCTGGATTGCAAAGGGAAACTTCTAGAGTCTTTGTATGTGGGCTCCTCAAGTAAAACTGTAATAGCCCAGAACATTATTCATCTTTGTGTTTACATGCCTAATGGTTTTTGCTCCAAGCTGGGTTTTGCAATTCCCAACTGTATAAAGAAGCCATTTACGAGCTGAGGTTGTTCTTAGGGTACATGTCAGTTAAGAGATAAATTTATGAACTCAAGTTAATTGTCTGAGGGAAGAGGTTGGGAGTGGTTTCTTAAAAAGATAAAATAAATAATAAAATTTAAGAGGTTAGGGGATGGGAAAAATGTCTAGAATTGACTTCTACATGGTCACTGTGCGAGAGATCAGAAATAGAACTCTGAAGAAAAAAATCAAATTAAATCCTGTTATGTGATGCCTGTCCACAGATGAGTTTTACTGTTGGTCTTCCGAGGCCAAGAGAATCTCCTGGTTTATTCACAATTGCCTGCACCTATCAGGGCTCAATTTCTTCCCTTCTTTCTCCTAAGAGGTAATATCTTAACCCTAGTGATAAGTTAACTTCTCCAGGAAATAAAACAGCAAATTGATTGGAATAAATAACAGGAAGGAGAAGAATTTCTCACAGATTTTCTTTCCTTTCACAAGAAAGAACCATAAATTTGTCCACGACTTTCTGGTTTTAGCACTGAAATTCCCACTAGCAGAGAAGCCCTTGTTCCTGTGCCAGTTGGAAGGGTTGCCCCCACTAGATACCTACCTGCAGGATGATAAACTCCAGGTCATTAGCTGTGACCCAGGACTGTCTTCTGGACTTTGTGAAATCATTGGCTGATAAACCAAGGCCCAAACAGAACTTTTGTGCTCAAAGGATTTGGAGAAGGTGGGTTGAAGGGTATTAAAAAGCAAGAACTCGGGGGCTTGGCAGATATGGATTCAGAAGTTAACCAGTCCTGTGACCTTTTGAAAAATCACTCAGTTGTTCTGAGCTTCTGCTAATAGAATTAAATATGGAATGTACTTAACAGGAATTATTATTTTCATTTCGGGAATGTCATGAGGGACTTTCCCACCTTCCCACATTATTGTATAAATCAAATGAGTTAATGCAGCTTAGGAACCATGTAACTATAAAACAAGATTTCCAAGATATACTACTGTGTCTGCCCTAAATAAAGTCCTGGATTTCCTGAAGTGAAACAGATAAGAGCAGTTACCTTGATCAGAAATTATTATTTGATACAGGTAGTTTTGGTTGTTTCATTTCAAGAACAAAGTCGATTTGGAGAGTGTCTAAGAAAGTGTAACTTCTATGGTTTGAGTGTGCCCCCAAAGGTTTCATGTGCTTGAAAAGTTTGGCCTCTGGTGTAGGGTCATTAAGATGTAGTGAAACCTTTAAGAGTTTGGGCCTAGTAGGAATTTGTTAAGTCTTTGGGGCATTTTCCTTAGAAGGGATTCATGCTGGAACCTGGAGTTCTCATGGCAGTAGATTGTCACAAAAGAGCCTCTCCTGGTGCTCTGCTTCCTGTCTTGTCATGTGATCTCTCCCTCTCTCACATGCTTCCTCTATGATGCCATTCACTGTGACATCACCTAGCCAAGGTGGCCCTCGTCAGAGACTGAAGGAATAAGATCACCTGATCTTAGACTTTCCGCTTCCAAAACGATGAGCTAAAAAACCCTCTTTATAAACTTCCCAGTTTAGGTGATTCATTATAGTAATGGAAAATGGACTAAAATCGTAAACAAAAAAGCCAAAAGGCCAGAGGAGATGTAGGAGTGGTAGGATGATCAGATGATGACCAAAGTCTAGGAAAAAATGACTTGAGATGGTTCACTCTAGAATTATTTTCCAAATCCTCTGCCCCAAAGGAACATTCCTTAATTCTTGAAAAAGGAAAATTTTAGGGCAAGTACAAGCTAGTACTCCTTAATAGCACTGTGATCAACTCACAGAACTTGCCCAATATGGGACTTATTTACCCAATATTAAACGTTTTTAAACATATAAACCTCATCAAGTTTTAGCTACCTTACTGTGGACTATGCATGTGTTTAATAAGAGAATCACAGTTTAGCCTACATACTTAATTCTGAGGTTTGTATACTAAAAAACAAATTGTTGAGACATCAACATCATATCATACCCTATCCTGAAATTTTTCCTGTCTCATCTTTCATGATATTTCATATTTCTCTTACAGTTTTTGCTTGTTTTTTGTTTGGAGGAATAAATGAATAAAGGAAAAAATTTGACTTTAATCCTCATTTCTTTGTTTTCCAATTCATCCATTTATCTATCCATCCCTGGAAGAAGTTCCTGTGATCCTGGCACCGTGCTGGACATTGGGAAGCACACGTTTTTATCCTATATTTAGAAAAGACAGAGATAAATAAGCTGAAGTGATTAAGAAGGCTCCCACAGACTAGTACAGTTTTATCATATTTGAATATACCATCTCATCCGTTGTTATAATCCTACTCATTATTTTAAAAGGTCTTGCTCTTAATATCACCTCCTCTGTGAACTATCCCATAATCTCATCTATTAAAATCCACCAAAGACTCAGTGGACTCTCATAACCTTTCATTTTGGAAGTTGTTCTCATGCCTGGATCAGATGTAATATCATATATTGCATGCACATCCATTCAGAACTTTGGATAACTTAAGTAGGGGAACTGTGTGTCACTTATCTTTGAATATCATAGGTGCTAACTTAACATTGAACAAATTCTACAACATTTGGTAAGGTAGTCAATTGGATTGATCTGGAGAGAATATTCTCATGTTTTCATCAAGTGCCGATATATCAGAGGTTAATATATTTAAAGTTGTCAGTAGCAACAGGATAACTTACAGTAACAAGAATATTAACTACTATCAAAAATTAAAAGTGTAGACCTGTATGAATGATTCTCAACACATTAAATGAACATCAAAAATTTGGGTTCTAGCAACCTACTTGAGATTTGTCATTTTAATCCCTCATCAAGTAAGCACATCAGTGCTTGTTCAAAGATGTATTATTTAAACCACAAATGCTATGTCAAGTAATATTAGTGTTCATATTTCAGGATTTATAAAATAGATGTCCTATGAACTACACAAAAGCCATATAAACAGCTATATCAACTTAAGTGGCTGTTACAGACACAGAGGAGGAAATGGTAGAAAAAGACATTAGAAGATGAATCATTGGGGGAAAAATTATCAAGTTAAAAATACAAGTCCAAAAGAGTGGATCAACATTCTTTAAAAAATTTCAACATCAGTATATATTTAACTTTTTGATAGATGACTGGGAAAATGTATCTCATATAATTATGAGATATAGTTTAAGAGACAATAAAATGCCAACAAATATAGAATAGAGATGACAAATACAGCTGTCCCTTGGTATCCATGAAGGATGAGTTTCAGGACCCCCCCCCCCAAGGACACCATAATTCATAGATGCTCAAATATCTTATATGAATGGCATAGTATTTACATGTAACCTATGCATATCCTCTTACACACCTTTACTCATTTCTAGGTTACTTGTATCTGATAGAATGTAAATGCTATGTAAACAGTTGTACTATGCACTTTAGGGAATAATGACAGGTGAAAGCCTGCACACATTCAGTACAGATGCAACTTTGTCAAATATTCTTGATTCAAGTTTGACTTTGCAGATGCAGAACTATGGATATGAAAGGCCAACTACGTAAGAGTCTTACAGAATTAGTCTGGCACAAGTTTATGATGGGCTTAAGGTACCAATCAGTTCTTCAAATAAACACAATAATAAATGATAAAAGACTAACACATAATCAAATAGTATTTCCTGGAAGATAAACCCCTGCACCTTAATTTGAAAATTACATTCTAGGAATTGCCAACACTTGTTATTTTTCTTTCTCTCCCTTCACTTAATAATACAAAAGGAAACTTTATAAAAAACAAAGGAGAGAAGAGGATATTTACACACTAGAAAAACATACATCTCCTAAGTCTCTATAAATAACATATGCTGGCCTCATCCCTGTTCAGACACAGTCCATGCCATAGTAATGTGTAAGTGCATAGCTTCATGTCTAAGACTCGGATTAGTGGGAATCATCAATACATCTGCTTTCCTTTCCTTCCCTGGTGACACTACACACCATTTCTCAGCTCCCTTAATCCAGACGCCTGGGTGACCAGTCTGGTGAATGGTCTGTAGGTAGAAGTGACATATGCCTCTTTCAGGCTCGATTCCTGGAAATGCTGTGGAAATCACTTCTTTTTCCTCATTTTCTGGTAAGTGCAGAGGATCCATTGCAAGATGCTGAGGCTAGAGAAGACAGCACAGAGAAGAAAACAAGCCTGGATCTCTGAATAACTGTGGGAACAGAGCATCCCTTACCCCCCACCTGGCTGTTATACACAACAAATCTTGAGTGCTTCTTATCTAGTTCTGTGACTATGATAGTTTATGGCATTTAAGTTCAAGATACAAATATCTGTGATAAATGCCTTTCCAAGTTACTTTACAGACTTAACACATTTAATGCATTTAATTTCCCCCCCATAGAGCACTGGAAATACTGAATGGATTTCAGGGGATTAGTTTTTGGAAAAAAAGTAATGAATTAGTATGAGCCCATTTTAGAAAGTGGATATTATCGGCCAGGGCTATCTGTTTGAAACCAAGGCATGGATCGATAAATTAAAACTAAACTCCAAAGAAAGTTTGGCACCAATCCAGATGCTTTTTTGTTGATAGAGAATAATTCCCATATGGACTGTGCTGGGGTTGTTTAATTAACACGTCGTGTTTTTGTCCTAGTGGCTGCCAGTTGAGGAATGAGAAACAGATTGAAAGAACAAGAGGGTGGTGAAACTTGAGTGTGAGGAAGGCACATTTCACTTGTTAAAGTGTGAACTATGTGTTGGCAGCTGTTGAAAATATAATTTCTTTTCATGAGTCTAACATAATACATTTCACCACTGTACTATTTTTATTGAAACTTCTCTGAAAAACATTTTAATGATGAGAGTAAGCATTTTTCCCCCAATTATGATATTTAGCAGCAAGGCTTATCTCTTTTTGCTCTAATTTACAATGAATAAATAATGTTTTCCTTAGCTTTATTATTTCAAAAGCAGGCATGCTAGGTATTCTCCATTAAAATTATATCACACAGGAACACTGACCCTTAATCTTAACGGATGTGTTTATTAAATGGGTACAGGAAACGTGGTTCTATTAGTGGGAAATTAGTGTTATTTCTTCACCATTAAATCATAGTTCTCCATAAAAGTGTTGACCTCTTTGCTTCAAATTGAAGTACAGATAATCAGGGCAAATTAATACCCAAAGTAGTTCACATATAATTGTTATAAGCTGATAATATTCAGAGTTGCAAAAGTAGATACATATTCACCAAGAGTCTTTACCAGTTAGCAAAGACCTATATGCCAAGGGTGCAAAACTAACAAACAAATAAACAAACAAACAAAAAACACTACTGGGGGACTTTCATGTAAGTGGGAAGAGAAGCCTGAATAAAAATTCCAACTATGGTTCAGAACATCCCTAGTTACTAATGCTGATGGCTGCCACAGTATCAAAGCACTGGAAAAATGTGAGAAGATTGACCCTAGATAGACAAATACCTACGAAATGAAATTCCTTTGTTTTCTGTTAAGTATTAGTAAACTGTGTTGACTGGGATCACTATTACTTCATTCTAGAACACTATCTTGGAGAATAATGATGGTTACACAGAGCTATTACTAGGGTTCTCCCTATGTAAATGTCTTTTTTGGAAAATCCAATAAACTTAATTGGGGATGTTTTCAATCCTCTACTGTATAAAATACCAGAAAGAGCAGGGCATTCACAGGATGCAGAACATACTAAGTTTGACCACAATGGAGTTGAGATCTCCAGCCTACTTCTGAAATTAGTGGAAGGTGGGAGAAGAGGCCTTCATATTGCAAGCATCAAAAATTATTTGGACGGATGTTGTTATAAACTTGGAATTTCTTATGTTGAAATCCTAGTCACCAAGGTGAAGGTATTGGGTAGTGGGGGACTTTGGAAAGTAATTAGTTCTCAAGAAAAGATCCCTCCTGAATGCAATTTGTTTGCCTATAAAGAAGCCCTTGAGAACACCCTTGTTTATTCTGTCATGTGAGGACCCAGTGAGAATATGTCCATTGAGCCTTTGATTTAGTACTTCCTAGTCTCCCGTACTATGAGCAGAAAATTTCTGCATTGATAATCCACCCAGTCTATATCAGTTCAAATGGACTAAGACAAAAGCAAGAAGTAGCAGCTACTCTCTACATAATTGTTAAGATATGTGTGTGTCAGAAAGTAGAGAATAAATCCAACTAAAATTTGGGACCTTCTACCTTGATGAAATTTCTAGGGTGTGGGACATGCTGATATATCCCTTTTAAGATGAAGGATTAGATAGTGAATCTGGATCCTCCTACAACCAAGAAAGAGATAGAATAGCTAGTGTAGCTCTTTGGATTGTGGTGGCAACATATTCCTCATTTGAGTGTGTCCCTTTGGCTCATTACTGAGAGACACAAAAGGTGATAGTTTTGAGTTGGATCCAGAAAAAAAAACAAGGCTCTGTGACAGGTCTAGGTTGCCGTGCAAGCTTCTCTGCAGCTTGGGCATATGACCCAATAGTGTTTGAAGTGTTGGCTGCAAATGAGATACTGTTTGCAGCCCATGGTGGGCTTCTGCAGGTCACAGCATAGACCTTTAGGATTTTGGAACAAGACCCTGTCACCATCTGCAGGTGATTACTCTCCTTTTGAAAAACAAAACAGCTCTTGGCCTGCTACTGGGTCTTAGTAGAATCTGAATGTTAATAATGGCCATCAAGTTACCAATATAACCATAAAGGAATTGTGCAGGATGAACTGGTATTATCTAATTATCAAGCCATTAAGTTGGGTCTGCATCAAATGCAAGTGGTACCTATGAGATTGGACTGGAGCAAGCCCTAAGTAGAACTAGACATTTTCAGCACTACATTCCCTCTTGGACATCCTTGAAAGACCAGGGTAATAAGAAATCCTCTAAGTGGGCAGAATCTTAGCCAATGCACCTGATGTGGTTATATGTCAATTAATTGGCTGCAGGCAGTCATTTGGCTGGATGACCAGAGACTTGGAAAAATCATGACTGGGAAAGTGATGATAAAGAAATTTGGGGAAGAGGTTGATGGATAGACATCTTTGAATGGGCAAAAATCTTGAAAAAAAAATTTGCATTCCATGTGAATGGCTCACCAATGTCCTTAGCAGAGGAGAATTTAATAATCAAGAGGATAGAATGACTTATTCTGTGAATGTCAGTTTGCCTCTTTCCCTATATACTCCTGTCATGGTCCCATGGTCTCATGAATAAAGTGGCCATGGTGGCAGAGATGGAGATTATGCATGGACTTGGTGATGGCCATCCACTCACCTAGGTCAGTCTGGCTAATGCCACTGCCAAGTGCCCATTCTAGAGCAGAGACCAACACCAAATCTCTGACATGGCACCATTCTTTAGAGTGATAAACCAGTTACCTGATGGCAAGTTGACTCTCTTAGACCACTTCCCTAAGGAAAAGGACAGAACCTTGTCCTTACCAGAACAGGCACTTACTCTGAATACAGATTTCCCTTCCCATATGTAATACTCTGTCCAAACTACCACTGGCATGTATTCCACAAAGAAGGCATTCTCTATAAACCAAGGAACTCACTTCGCAGCTAAAGAAGTGTGGCAAAGGGCTTATACCCATGGAATTCATTGGTGAATTTTGTTTTTCAAAAGGAGAGTAGTCACTTGCAGTAGTCTTCCTATGTTCCCCATCATCCTGAAACAGCAATCTTACAAGAATGGTGAAGTGACTTTTTGAAGTTTCAGTAACAGTGCCAGTTAGGTAGCAGTATCTTGCAGGGCTGGGAAAAGGTTCTCCAGAAGAAACTTAATGAGATGGAAGAAAATTCAGATATCTAATATGAAGAAACAAGAAAAACAATTCAGGATGTGAATGAGAAATTCACCAAAGAGATAGAAATCATAAACAAGAACCAATCAGAAATCTTGGAGCTAAAAACTTCAACCAATGAAATAAAAAATACAACTGAGTATATCCAAACAGATTAGAACTAGTGAAAGAAAGAATTTCTGATCTTGAGGACAGTTCTGTTGAATCAACCCAGTCAGACAAAAAATAAAAATTACATTAAAAAGATTGGAGACTATGGGATACCATGAAGTGAAGAAATATTTGCATTCCTAAAGTGGAGGGGGGAAACAGTAAAGCCTATTTCAAAAAATAGCTGGAAACCTTCCAAATCTTCAAATAAATAAGACAACCAGAAGGAAGTTAAAGGGCCTCCGTTAGATTCAACCACATAAGACATTTATTAAGGTATATTACAGTCAAAATGTAACAAGACAAAGGAAGAATTCTAAAAACAGCAAGAGGAAAACATCAAGTCACAAGGGAAAGCCCATAAGACTTACAGAAGATATCTTAGCAGAAACTTGATGTCCAGAAGAACATAGAATGATAGATTTGAAGTGCTGAAATAAAAATAAAAAACTTTCAAGAAGTCATCCAGCAAGATTATCCTTTATAAATGAAAAATAAAGTTTTTTCCCAAATATGCAGAAATTATGAGGATTCCTCACCAACAGTCCAGCCCTGCAAGTAATGTTTAAGTTAGGTCTACATTTTAAAATAAAAGGATGAAAACCTCTGTCATGAACACACAAATGTTTAAAACTCACTAGAAGAACAGATACATCAAAGAGAAGAGACTTAGCCTTAGCATGACAAAAACCTCAAATTCCAAAAATCATGGGAGGTGAAAAGGACCAAGACTATACAAAACAAGTAGACAACAATAAACAAATGACAGGAGAAAGTTAATCAATAACAACCTTGAAGGAAATGGATTAAATTCACCAATCAAAAGATGTAGACTGGCTGAAGAGCTAACATGACAATACCTGTCTATATGCTACCTCCACTTCACTGCCTACCTTCACTTCACTGGTAAAGACATACATAGCCTGAAAGTAAAGGGTTGGGAAAATGATATTCCACACAAACAAATGGGAAAAAAAAGGAATTGGGAATGGCTATAATCATATGAGATAAAGCACAAAATTAGTAGAAAGAAAGAAACGATAAAGGTCAAGCATAAATAAATAGAACTTAAACTGAAAAAAAATTACAAAAGGCCAATGAAGAAAGTTGGTGTTTTTAAAAGATAAGTAAAATTGACAAACTTTTCACTATACTAACCAAGAAAAAAAGAGATGACTCCAATATAAAACATCACATTGTAGCTGATAACACAAAATACAAATAACAAGAAACCATGAATATGCTAAAAAACTAGAGCCTAGAAGAAATGAATAAATTCCTGACACATGCAACTGATCAAAACAATCAAGAAGAATAATCTAAATAGACCAAAAGGATTACCAAGATTGAAGCACTAATAAAATTTCCCATATAAAACAAAGTCCAGCAACTGATGACTTTACTATTGAATTCTACACAACATTTACAGAAGAACTAATTCCAATTCTTAAACTATTTCAAAAAAATTTAAATGGAAGAAACTCTGCCAAACTCTTTATAATTTTTTTAGTTGTTTTAGTTAGTTATACATGACAGAATGCATTTCAATTCATTATACACAATTGGAGCACAACTTCTCATTTCTCTGGCTGTACGTGATGCAGAGTCACCCCATTCATGCAATCATATGTGTACATAGGGTAATAATGTCCATCTCATTTCACCATTCTTCCCATCCCCCCACCCCTCACTCCCCTTTGCCTAATCCAAAGTTCTTTCATTATTCCCTAGACCTTGCCCTCATTATAGATCAACATCTGCATTTCAGAGAAAACATTTGGCCTTTGGATTTTTGGGAATGGCTTATTTCACTTAGCATGATATTCTCCAACTTCATCCATTTACCTGTAATGCCATAATTTCATTCTTCTTTAAAGCTGAGTAATATTCCATTGTGTGTATGTATGTGTGTGCTCATATTCATACATATATACATATATGTGTGCATATATACACATACATATATATGTGTGTATAAGTGTGTGTGCATTTTCTTTATTCACATATACATATATATGTGTGTGTGTGTGTATATATATATATATATATATATATATATATATATATCACATTTTCTTTATCTATTCATCTGTTGAATGGCATCTAGGTTGGTTCTATAGCTTAGTTATTATGAATTGAGCTGCTATAAAATTGATGTGACTGTGTCACTGTAGTATGCTGATTTTAAGTCCTTTGGGTATTAAATGAGGAGTGGGATAGCTGGGTCAAATGGTGGTTCCAAGTTTTCTGAAGAATCTCCACATTGTTTTCCAGGGTAGTTGCACCAAGTTGTAGTTCCACAAGCAATGTATGAGTGAACCTTTTCCCCCACATCCTCAACAACACTTATTATTGCTTGTATTCTTGATAATTTGCCATTCTGAATGGAGTGAGATGAAATCTTAGAGAAATGTGAATCAAAACTATTCTAATTGCTAGAGATGTTGAACTTTTTTTCATATATTTGTTGATTGATTGTATATCTTCTTCTGTGTGTTCAGTTCCTTAGCCCATTTATTGATTGGGTTATTTGTTTTTTAGTGTTAAGTTTTTTGAGTTCTGTATATATCCTGGAAATAAGTTCTCTATCTGATGTATGTGTGGTAAAGATTTTCTCCCTCCTGTAGGCTCTCTTTTCATGTACTTGGTTATTTCCTTTCCTGAGAAGAAGCTTTTTAATTTGAATTAATCCCATTTATTGATTCTTGATTTTATTTCTGTACTTAGGAGTCTTGTTAAGGAAGTCAGGTCTTAAGCTGAGATGATGAAGGTTTGAGTCTGCTTTTTCTTCTGTTAAGACAGGATCTTTGGTCTAATTCCTAGGTCCTTGATCCACTTTGAGTTGAGTTTTATGAAGGGTGAGAGAGAGATTTAATTTTATTTTGCCATATATGTATTTCCAGTTTTCCCAGGACCATATCTTGAAGAGGATTTTCTCCAATGAATGTTTTTGGCACCTTTGTTTAGTTGAGATAACTGTATATCTAAACAGACCAAAAGGATTACCAAGATTGAAGCAGTAATAAAATTTATGCGAGTTTTCTCTGTGTATTCTTTTTGTACTATTGATCTATATGTCTATTTTGGTGCCAATATCATGCCATTTTTGTTACTATAGCTCTGTAGTATAGTTTAAGGTCTGGTATTGTGATGCCTCCTACTTCTCTCTTCTTGCTAAGAATTGCTTTGTTTATTTTGGGTCCCTTATTTTTCCAAATGAATTTCATGATTGCTTTTTCTATTTCAATGAAGAATGAGATTAGGATAATAGAAACTGTATTAAATCTGTATCACACTTTTGGTAGTATGGCCATTTTGACAATATTAATTCTGCCTATTCAAGAACATTGGAGACCTTTCTATCTTCTAAGATCTTCTTTAATTTCTTTCTTTAGTATTATGTAGTTTTCTTCATTGTAGAGGTCTTTTACCTCTTTTGTTAGATTGATTCCCAAGGTTTTTTTTGAGGCTATTGCAAATGAGGTAGTTTCCCTAATTTCTCTTTCAGAGAATCCATCACTGATGTATAGAAATTCATTTGATATATGGGTGTTAATTTTATATCCTGGTGCTTTGCTAAATTTATTTATTATCTCTAGAAGTTTTCTGGTGATTTTTTTGGATCTTCTAAATATAGAATATGTCATTGGCAAGTAATGAGAGTTTGAGTTCTTCTTTTCCTATTCATGGAATATTATTTTCTTTCATCTGTTTAATTGCTCTGGCTAGAGTTTCAAGGATGATGTTGAATGGAAGTGGTGAAAGAAGGCATTCCTGTCTTGTTCCAATTTTAGGGGGAAAATTTTTCAATTTTTCTCCATTAAAATGAGGCCAGCATTATTCATTTAGCATACATAGCTTCTACAATGTTGAGGTACATTCCTACTCTCCTTCGTTTTTTTAGTGTTTTAAACATAAAGGGGTACTGTGTTTTGTCAAATGGTTTTTCTGCATCTATTGAGATGAGCATATGATTCTTATCTTTACACCTATTGATGTGATGAATTACATTTATTGATTTGCATATGTTGAACCAATCTTGCATCACTGAATGAACCCCACTTGATCATGGTGCACTATGCTTTTTTTTTGATTGTACAAAGAGAATTATTATCTTTTTATTATTTTTCTTAGCATATGTCATAAGTCATAGCACACAGAGTAGCATTAAATAAAAATTTATTTATGGGTAAAAAATACTACGAATGTATGCCAATTATTTTTTAATTTATTTAATTAGGTATATATGACAGCATAATGCATTGTAATTCATTGTACACAATTGCAGCACAACTTTTTATTTCTGATTGTACATGATGTAGTATTGCACCATATATGCAGTCATAAATGTACCTAGGGTAAAAATGTCCATCTCATTCCAACATCTTGCACTATGCTTTTAATATGTTTTTGTATGTAATTTGCCAGGATTTTATTGAGAATTTTTCCATCTATGTTCATCAGGGATATTGGTATGAAATTTTCTTTCCTTGGTGTGTCTGGTTATGGTATTAAGGTGATACTAGCCTCATAAAATGAGTTTGGAAGGGTTCCCTCCTTTTCTATTTCATGGAATATTTTGAGGAGGATTGGTCTTAGTTCTTCTTTAAAGGTCTTATAGAACTTGGCTGAGAATCTGTCTGGTCCTGGGCTTTTTTGGGTTGGTAAGCTTTTGATGGTTCTTCTATTTCATTGCTTGAAATTGATCTTTTTTTTTTATTTTTTTTATTTTCTTTTTTTTATTGGTTATTCAAAACATTACAAAGCGCTTGACATATCATATTTCATACATTAGATTCAAGTTTTTAAATTGTATATGTCCTCCTGATTCAGTTTGGATAGATCTTATGACTCTAGAAATTTGTCAATGTCTTCAAGATTTTCTATTTTTTTGGAGTATAAAGTTTCAAAATAGTTTCTAACTCTCTTCTGTATTTTAGTAGTGTCCATCGTGATATTTCGTTTTTCATGACAAATTTTAGTAACTTGAGTTTTCTCTTTCTCTTCATTAGTGTAACTAAGGATTTATCAATTCTATGTATGTTTTCAAAGAACAAACTTTTCATTGTCAATTTTTTGAATTGTTTCTTTAGGGGCCAACATTGCTTTGATACCAAAAACAAAGATACAACAACAAAAACAAAGAAAACTATAGATCTCTACACCTGATTAACATATAAGCAAACATTATTTTTTGGGGGGGTAGTGGGGGTTGAACTCAGGGGCATTTGAGCACTGAGCCACATTCCCAGCCCTATTTTGTATTTTGTTTAGGGATAGGGTCTCACTGAGTTGCTTAGTACCTTACTTTTGCTGAGGCTGGCTTTGAACTTGTGATCCTATGCTTCATCCTCCAGAGCCTCTGGGATTATAAGCATGCACCACTGTGCCAGGCAAACATTCTTAATAAAATACTAGCAAACAGGACTCAACTGCACATCAAAATTATATCTTGGCAAGGATTCTTCCATATGCAGATTAAGAAATATGATGTAACATTTCAACAGAATAAAGAACATAAAGCATGATCATCTCAATAGATGCAGCAAAAGCATTTGATAAGATTCAACATAGCTTCATGTTAAAAACAAAACTCTTAATAAACTTGACTGAAGGAATATACCTCAAAGCAGAAGGGCTACATATAAAAAACCCATACCTAACATCATACTGAATGGGGGAAAGCTAAACACATTACTATGTCAAGCAAAATTATCCTTCAGAATTGATGATGAAACTAAGCTTTCCATGTTAAGCAGAAAATAAAAGAATTCATAACAACAAAGCCTACACTATAAGACATACTCAATGGAATTATTTCATGCAGAAGAAATGAAAACCAGCATAGGAGTAAGTTGCGTTAGAAGAATAGTCAATTAAAGGAGAATCAATCCTCAGAAAACTTGGAATGGAACCTCCACTTGACCCAGTTATCCCACTCCTTGGCATATATCCAAAGAACTTTGGAATCAGCATACTATAGTGACACAGCCACATCAATATTTATAGCAGCTCAATTCACAATAGTCCAGCTATGGAACCAACCTAGATGCCTTTCAACAGATAAGTGCATAAAGAAAGTATGGAATATATACACAATGGAATACTACTCAGCTATAAAGACCAACAAAATTATGGCATTTGCTGGTACATGGATGGAACTGGAGACTATCATGCTTAGTGAAATAAGCCAATCCCCAAAAACCAAAGGCTGGATGTATTTTCTGATATATGAATGATAACATACAAAAAGGGGTGTGGGAGGGAAGAGTAGAATGCATTGGATCAGACAAAATAGAATGAAGGGAAGGGATGTGGCATGGGAATAGGAAAGACAGTAGAATGAATCAGATATAACTTTCTTATGTTCATATATTAATACACAACCAGTGTAACTCCACATTATGTACAACCACAAGAATGGGAAGTTATGCTCCATACATGTTTAATATGACAAAATATATTCTACTGTCATTTATAATTAAAAATAAAAAACTAAAATAAAAACATAAAGGAGAATCAAGTCTTATGTAAGCATTAGAAATAAATCAAAATAGCAGGAAATAGAAAACATTTCTCTACAATAACACTGAATGCAAATGGTCTAAACTCTTCAATTAAAAGACATACTTTGGCATATTGGATTAAAAATAAGACCCAATAAAATGTTTGCAAGAAACTCATCCTACAAAGATATACACAGACAGTAGGTAAAAAGATGGAAAGCATATACCATACAAATGGTAGCCAAAGGCAAGCAGGGATAGCTACTCTCATATCAAATCAAAGTAGATTTCAAACCAAAATTAATCATAAGAAACAAAGAAGGTCACTTCATACTGGTTAAATGATTTTAAGTATTTATGCCCCAAATGATGGTGCATCTATGCACATAAAACAAAGCCTTCTCAATATTAAAAATCAAATAGACCATAATACAATATGGGAAATTTCAACATACTTCTCTTACCACTAGAAAGATCATCCAGACAAACTAAGTAAAGACACTTTAGAACTAAAAGGTACTATTAATCAAATGGGCCTAATTGACATCTATGGAATATTTTATCCATCAACAACTAAATTCACTTTCTTCTCAGTGGCAGATAGACTATTTTCTAAAATAGATCATATTTTGTCACAAAACTCTTAGCAAATATTTAAAAAAGAGATAATTCCTTGTATCCTATAAGATCATACTGAAATGACATTAAAAAAATCAATGACAAGATAAAAAATAGAAATCATTAATACCTAGAGATTAAATAATATACTTTTGAATGATGAATGAATAGCAGAAAAAAAGTCAGCAAAGAAATAAAAATTCATAGAAACAATTGAGACTATTGATAAAACATCAAAATCTATGGGTCACTCTAAAGGTAGTTCTGAAAGGAAAGTTTATAGCACTGAGTTCCTACATTAAAATATATATATCAAATAAATAATCTAACATTACACTAACAAATTAACACAAAAAGCAGTAGAAGACAGGAAATTATTAAAATCAGAGCTGAAATCAATTGAGAATAAAAAATACAAAGGATCAATGAAACAAAGAGTTGGTTCTTCAAAATGATAAATAAGATTGATAAACCAAACTAAACACAAGAAAGAGAGATCCAAATTAAACAAACTAAAGGTGAAAAAGGAAATATCACTACAGACACTACTGAAATTCAGAGTATCATTAAGAAATTATTTTGAGAATACAGACTCCAATAAGTTAGAAAAGCTTGTGTGTATTGACAAATTCCTAGAGACATATGATCTACCCTAATTTAATTAAACTTAACACTAGGAAAACAAATAACCCAATTAGTAAATGGGCAAAATAACTAAACTGACACTACTCAAAAGAATAGCCAATAAATATATGAAAAAATGTTCAACATCTGTAGCAATAAGGGAAATGAAAATTAAAACTAAGTGAGATTTCATCTCACTCCAGTTAGAATGGCAACTATCAAGAATATAAATAATAATAAATGTTGGTAAAAATGTACGGTAAAAGGTATGTTCATACCTGATTGGTGTCATTGCAAATTAATGCAACCACTTTGGAAAGCAACATGGAGACACCGCAAAAAACTAGGAATGGAACTACCATTATTACCTAGTTATCCCACTCCTTAGTATATATCCAAAAAATTTTAAGTAAGCATATTATAGGGGTGCAGCTACACCAATGTTTATAGCAAAACAATTCACAATAGCCAACCTAAGTTCCCATCTAAGGATGAATGGATAAAGAAAATATGATACACACACACACAAACTCTCTCACTCACTCACTCAGCCATAAAGAACAATGAAATCATGACATTTGCTGGTAAAAGGATGGAACTAGAGACCATGCTAAGTAAAATAATCCAGACCACAAAACTCAAAGGTTGAATGTTTCCTTTGATATGTGGAAGCTAGTTCAAAATAACGGAAAAAGGGGTGGGGGTGGGAATTCCATTAAAATAGAAGAAATATCAGTGGAGTAGAGGAAGGGAACTGAGGGGGAGGGAGGAGGAACAGGGTAAGGGAAAAATAGTGGAATGAATCTAACCTAACTTTCCTTGTACATACATGAATATGTCACAGTGAAGCTCACCTTTATGTATCACAAGGCACTAATTAAAAGTAAATAGCAGAAAGATCAGTAGAGCAGAGAGAATGGAACAGAGGAACGTAGGAGGGGAGGGAAAGCAAATTCTATTCTGTACATTTATTATGTCAAAATGAATCATAATGTTATATATAACTTAAAATAACTAACAAAAAGAACAAATTAATTTCATTCAAAATACCTTAAAATATTAGAAATAAGTGTATCCAAGGAAATAAAGCACTGATGAAAGGAATTTTAAAGGATTTAAAAAGGAACAATATCTTGTGTTTGTGGATAGGAAGATTATTGCTAAGATAACCATACCACCCAAAGTGATCTGTAAATTCAAAGCAATTCCAATAAAAATGAGTTTCTTCATAGAAATAGAGAAATGATCCTAAAATCTATATGTAACTATAAATGACTCAGAATAACCAAAGCAATCCTCAGCAAAATCAACATAGCTAGAGATATCATAATTTCTGACTCCAAAACATACTACAAAATTGTAATTATCAAAGTACTGGCATAAAAACAGGTGTACAGACCAATGGAACAGAATAGAGATCCCAGAAATTAATCCATGTTCATGGAGCCAATTGATTTTTTTAAAAAAGTTGCCAAGAATATATAGTGGCAAAAGGACAGTTTTTTCAATAAATGGTGCTGGCAAAATTTGATACATATGCAGAAGAATGAAACACATCCTTTCCTCTCAACATCCACAAAACTCAACACAAAACGGATCAAAAGCCTCCAAAAATGAATCAGAGACCCGTGTAAAACCTGAAACTATAAAATTAGACCAAAATATAGAGGAACATTCAAAACACTAGTGTAAGCAGTGATTGTTTAGATAGGACACAAGATATAGGTGGAAAAAAAAGTAAAAATAGACAAAAGGAATTATATCAAACTAAAAAGCTTCTGAACAGCAAAGGAAACAATCAAGTAAAGAGATAACCAAATTAAGAAGCAGAAAATATCTGACATGGAATAAATATCCAGAATTTGTAAGGAACTCAAAAAGCCAAACACTGTCGCATTCCACAACTAAACACTCAGGGTCACGCCAGGTGAACTGGGTTGCACGAAATGATCACAGAGAGAGAGAGAGAGAGAGATTTTTTTCTTTGGGTCCTGTGATGGCTCCTCTGACCTTAGGGGTCCATGGAAAGAGAGAGTGAGCGAGCACGTGCTGGACCCTTTTATTGAGGAGAAGCCATTCAAATGAGGCAAGGGGTCAGGTTTCAGGGGGCTGAGTCTAGCTACATAATGTCTGCTGTCAGCAAATTGAATGACATCTAGGAAGGCCACGCCCATCTCATGAGCTGTGTGGGGATCATGGCAGAGCAAGGGAAAAGACCAGAGTGAGGCCCACCCAAACAGAGGGGCAATGTCAGTTCAGTCCACCCTGTGCGCTCAATGCTCATAGTTCACATACACACAGCCCATTGCTGGCTTGCCGCATCTCCACATTCTTATCACTCAAGGTTAAGGGGCACTCATTGCCTATGTGGCAGCTCCTGACAGAATACCAAAAAACAAATGATTCAATTAAAAAATGGGCTAAGTTTGGGATAGACACTGCTCAAAAGGAGGCAGAAAAGTGCCTAACAAGGACATGAAGTACTGCTCACTCTTACTGATCAGCAGGAAAATGCAAATCAAAACCACAAGGAGATATCACTTCACCCAAGTTAGAATGGCTCTCATCAAAAAGACAAAAACAAACAAACAAAAAATCCAAATGCTGAAATAAAAATACACTAGATAGAATCCAGATTTGAGATGGTAAAATTTTATCTTTTAAAAAGTGAAGATACATAGTTGAACCTATCTAGTCCAAAACATAGAGAACAAAAAGAATGAAGAAACATGAACACAGCCTCTAAGATCTATTGCTCAATATTCAGCATTGCAACATACACATAAAGTCCCACTAGTGGAGAGAAAAGGTCAGAAAAATCTGAGGAAATAATGACTCAGATATACTGATATTTTGGTGAAGAACATTAACTTACAAATCTAGGAAGTTCAATAAATCCAAAGCAGGAAACACTAAAGGAAATATACTAAACTTACAGGAGTCAAATTTTCTTGAAGTAAAAAAAATGAGAAAATATCAAAAGCAGAAGGATAAAAATGACTCATCGCTTAATAGGGATAAAATGATATGGATAATGGCAAGCTTCTCGTTAGAAATGATGGAGGCTACAAGACACTGCCCAAAGGACTTAAAATCAGCATAGACACAGCCACATCAATGTTTATGGTAACTCAATTCATAATAGTCCAGCTATGGAGCCAACCTAGGTGCCTTTCAATAGATGTACGGATAAAGAAACTGTGAGACAGACAGACAGACACACACACACACACACACACACACACACACACACAGGAATGCTACTCAGCTATAAAGAACAACAAAATTATGGCATCTGCTGGCAAATGGATGGGACTGAAGAATATCATGCTAAGTGAAATAAGTCAATCCCCCTAAACCAAAGACTTAATGTTCTCTCTAAGATGCAGATGCTAATACACAATAAGGAGTGGGGAGGGAAGAGTAGAGTTAATTGGATTAGACATAGGGGAATGAAGGGAAGGGAGGATGAGAATAGGAAAGAACAGTTGAATGAATCAGACATAGCTTTCCTATGTTCGTATATGAATATATGACCAGTGTAATTCCACATTATGTACAACCACAATAATGGGCTCCTAATTAGTATAAGTTATACTCCATTATGTATAATATTTCAAAATATATTTTACTCTCATGTAGATATAAAAAGAACAAATAAAAATAAAGACATTGCAATGGCATATTCAGAGTGCTGAAGGAACAAAAGAAATTGTCAACAAGAATTTTCTTTCCAGAGAAATAATTTCTTGAAAATGAGTTGAAATAAAACTATTTCCAGGTAAACAAAATATGAAAAAAATTAATTAATGGATCTCTTGTACAAGAAATTCTAAAAGTGATCCTTCAGGATAAAAGGAAGTAAAACCAGATGGTTTCTCAGATCCAGAGAAAGAAATAATGAGCATCAGAAATGTGAGATATGGATATTTAAAATTTTACGTGTATGTATATGTAATGTGGATATGTATATGTAAGTATATATGCATACACGGACTTTTACTCATTCATATTCTCCCCCCCCCTCTCCCCGCCCACCACTTAATTTCTTGAAAAGACATGTCTTCTTAAAGTAAAAGTAATGAATCTTCACTCTTGTATTTAAAACTTTTACACAAAACATATGACATAATAACAAAAAAGAGTGCATAGTATGTACCTATAACAAGGCAAAGTTCCTACATTTTTCTGAGGAAAAAGTCAGTTAACTTGAAACAGATTATAAGTTAAAAACATGTATTATCATAGCAAAGAAAAAGAGCTACAGATTTAATAGAGAAATTAAAATGGCATGCCCAAAATACCTCCTTTACACAAAATAACAGAGGTATAGAAGAAGAAAGAGATGAAAAAATAGAGCCACTAATGGGGGTTTGTAATCCCAGTGGCTTGGAAGAAAGGGAAGGATGATTCCAACTTTGAGGTTAGCCTCACAACTTAACAAAACCTTGTCTCAAAATAAAAAAGGGAGGGATTCAGGATGTAGCTCGGCAGGAAAGTGCACCTGGGTTATGGGTGGTTAGATCCCCAGTACGAAAAGAAAAGAAAATAGAAAATAGTGAAATGGCAGAACTAAATCTAACTGTAGAAAAAAAAATTACATTAACATGAATGGACTAGGCACTTCATACTATAGGCATGGATTTAAAAAGCAAGAATCATGTATTTGTTGTTTATGAAGATATACTTTGACTTCAAAGACATTGAAAGTCAAAAGATAGAAAAAACATACTAGGCAACTACTGAACATAAGAGCTGAAATGGGCAAAATAGACCATAAGCCAAGTAAGTACTAGAGACAATTTTCAAAGGGTCAATATAACAGAAAAATAATTAATATATATTTGTTATCTAACAACATAATTCCAAAGTACATGAAGCAAAACCTCCAAAATAAAAAGAGGGAATAGATAAACCAATAAACTATATTCGGAGATTTCAATAAATTACTCAGTGATTGACAGAATACCAAAAAAATCTGAATGATACTATCAACTAATATGATCTGTGTATGTAGTACATTCTACAAAACCAGCAATAAAATACTCACTATTTTTTGAAGTGCACATGGGATTTTCACCAAGATAACCATATGTCGGGCTATAAATTAAGTCACAAAAGAAGACACAAATTTCAAATAAACACTTTATACAAGATATATACTAAGAACATTGAAAAAGACACACAATAAAATTCACATACAACAAAGCTCAAATAATTGAGCATTAGGAAAATCAAAATGAAACCACATTAAGAAACCACTACATACTCGCTAGAATAGGAAATATTAAAAAGTCTGACAATACTCCAGAGCATGGTGGGAAAGCAATTTTCTACAGTACAGTTATTTTCTACAGTTTGACAAAATCTTACAATGTTTAACATAGTCTAATAATATGGTCCAATAATGGTGCTTCTATGTATTTACTCATGAAAGCCTATTCCTACACCAGTGTGCTTAATATTTATAGTGGCATTATTTATAATAGTGAAAAGTGGAAACAACCCAAATCTCCATCAACTGGTGGGGAAATAAACAAAATATGATATATTTATAACAATAGAATACTACTCAGCAATAAAAGGGGTTGAAATACTGATAGGAGCTACAAATAACATGAATGAACTACCAGTAAATCATGGTAAGCAAAAACACGAAAAGCAAATGCATGCTTCCATTAATAAGATATTCTTGAAAAGACAAATCTATTGAGACAAAGTAGATGAATTATCTCTAGGACCAAGAGTAGGGCTAGGGATTGACTACAAAAAGGGCTTGATGGCACTTTGGGGGGTAATGAAATGTTATAAAACTGGAATGGGGTGGCAGTTACCCAACTAAATACATTTGTTTAGCTCACTGAATTCATAGTTAAAAGTGAGTAATTTTATTGTATGTAAATTATACTTTAAGAAAACTGTTAACATTACATAATTCTAAGAGGTAGACATTGCTCTTAGTTTGATCTAAGGAAATTATCTCAGAAAGATTGGGCAGTTTTTCTAAGTTTGGGCTACTAGTCACTGTCAAACCTAAGTCCATGATGGTCATCAGGGCTCCATACTACTTGTGGGGAGTGGGAAACCCTAGGAAACTGATGAGGCTGATCAGAGCTCCCAGGTCAGCAAACCCAAGGGAGCCGGAACTGCTGGGGGCTACTGCTTCCATGGAAATGGTCTGTTGCAAGGAAGACAAGAAACAGAGTCCTGAGTTAGAGACACGTCTAGAAAGTTCTGCTGTTCTTAGAGGCGATGTCATCCTGTGGGAAAAACAACATCTAAAGGAGGGTTTAAATTCTGATTTTACCATTTAAAGTCCTAAAAACCTTAAGAAGCCCATCTAACTTCTTTCAGCTTTATTTTCTTAATGTATAAAAATACCCAAAGATGCATCACCTGGAGTTGTTTTGTGCAATAAATGAGAAAACAGATATGAAAAACCAGAGGCTTGGTAGAGACTTAGTAAAATTTCCTGTCATGTTTTTCTCAAGGGAAATGGTGTTCAGTTCACAGAAGATTTAGGTTCCTTTTTGTTTCCCTTAAAAAAAATGTTCTTTAATGAGAAAAAATAAATAGGAGGTTTTGTTTGTTTGTTTATTTGTTTGTTCTTTTACCACTTTCTTGGGCATTAGAGTTAGCTGACCCTCAAATTCTACTTGGGATATTGTAGTTATGGGGAAAAAATAAGAAACTCAATTTTATATTTCCTTGTTTTCTTTCTACGGAGTCAGATATATAAACATTTCTATATTTCAATAAAATTCAAAAGAAATTATATATATGTAATTTGAATCATGGTTGTTTGGCAGCAAGTAAACAAATGTTTGGAAAGTATATAATGGAATCCTAAATGATTATACCATAAATATCAGCCATCCATTCTATTGGGTCCAGCAAATGCTAGCCTGATAATTGTTGCGATACACAAAAGCTTAGAACATTTTTCTTCCTAAGTTATCAAGATTTGAAGTGAAATCAAAGAGCTCAAAGCATGTTATTACTCAGTACTATCTCACCACAGACAGACGTTAATGAATGCCTTCCCTCATCATCATATCTGCTGTATGTGGTTGTCTTGCCTCAATATCCAATAAAAATAACCTGTTGAAAGAATGCCGAGATGGATATCCTCATACCAGAAATTATGATTCCATAGGACAAAGGTAGGGTTTAGTCATTTTTTTTCTTCTTAAATAACCCCTGGTCATTCTTGGTACATGTGATTCTAGATTATACTTAACTCAGATCCCACCTATTGCTCAAGATCCTCTTTTCCCAGGATATTTCCCATCATTATGGGATATGCCAGCGTGCTCCTTGGGGATATTAATGTATGTTGTAAAATAGGCTTTGTGATCAAATAAGTTTGGTAACACACTCTGAGAAATACGCATTTAGCCTGTAATCATCTCATTTCTACTTACTGTCAGTATCAGCACAAATCAAAACGTTTTTCTAATTTTGCATATAAACTTAGCAATTCAGCATTTTCTTGTTTTAAAGCCTGTTTCAGAAAGGAATGGCTTTCCTTTCTCCATCAGGATTTCTGAGATTCTCAAGGCAGGCATATATTTTGTAAGTCCTTTATGCTATTCAGAGCACACTTAGTAACAGCCTCCAGCTAGGCAGGCATTAAAATAGGAAAATGCTGAATTACTCAGACACTTATAGCCAGGTTATTTTAGCTAACTAATGTTGGCAAAGGCAACAATGGTGCCTCAAATTTCTGTTACTATATTCTAGTCTAGTACCTTTCTGTTTCCTAAATATGGCTTTAAATAAAGTTCCACAGAAAACCATTCGCTGGAAAGATCATAAGCTCATGCAGGCTACTCTGCAGAAGGTGAGCAATCCAAACTAGTTGAAATGAGAAAGACCTAAAAGGATGGCATCTTATCAATTGTCGTATTGCTGTGTGATTACTGTGTGATCTCAAATGCTATGTGATTTCTGGATACTGTAGCCATACCAAGGTAACGAAAGATAATTAAATAGAAAAATAGGCAAATAAATAATAATTTATATATAATTTTAAATCCAAGTAGGCTTTCAAACATCAAAACATAAATACCATTTTCATTTTAACTAAGATGGATAAGCTCCAGAGAGTGGAGAATTCTCTCAAATCCTACATAGAAATTTGTATTTTCATTTTTGGAAAAGAGGTATTTAATATTCATAATCAGAAAGAGATTCAAACTTGAAAAGAGTTCATCAATTTTTGGTATAAATACTACATTTGGCTCATATAATCACGAAGTTTACGAAACTAGAGATGTTCTTACATACTTCTCCAAACAACATTTTAAAGTCTGTTTTAAACACTCTAGTATATCTTTAATAGAAAGGCACTATTTACAGATCTGAAACTCTGATGTCTTTGCTGGTTTCTGGAGCCAGATGTTTATATATTTACTTAAAGTGGTTTACTGAATAATCACGGTTACGAGTTGAGTAGCACACATTCTTTCAGTTTTACAAATACTAGGGAGTTTATAAACTCTGAAAGAAAAACTACTATCTGGTAATTGACCCCAAACTGTATTTGCTAAGCTAATATAAATCATTGTTCTGAATCAATACAGCCATTTTCTCCAGTAATCCCTGGGTGGTATTTCCCTGAACCAAAAATCAAACAAAAAAGTATTTTTCAGTTTTGGGGTTATAAAGGACTTGTAAGTCACTGGATATTGTGATACTTTTGGTATATCTTAGGAGACAAATGAATAATTACAGTTAGAATTCCAGGGCCAAAATAATGCAGTACAATCAACAAATGTATGCATAAAATTAGAGAAATTTCCCCCAAAGGATGATTTTTTATAACATGGATCAGCTGTCTCTTTCAGAAATTTTAGTTGAAGTTCACAGAAAGTATGTTTGTACTGCCCTAAAACATCAACAATTATACATACTGACAAGAGGATATGTAATTTGCTTTATGAGAGTTGAATTTTATGTATTGTTTTCTGAGAAGAAAAATACCCAGAATTAGTAGGTCTATTTTGTTATCTCCAACAACAACATTCTGTCACTGAAACATAAGATGCTGACCTTCACCCATGGATTTGTGATGAGTTATTCCCATATTCTCCAAGTAAACCTCCCTTATGCCAGCAACATGGAAAAATAAAACAATGGCTAGGAGTTTTAATAATTGGCTCCTCCATTTGCAGTGGGGATGTATTGTGATAAACACAAGCTGAAAATACTGTCAAGTCAAAATAACATTTAATACACCTACATCTAATCTATCAAACACTGTAGCTTAACACAGTATGCTGCAGAGTATCAGTTATTCAACTTTATGTTGGCCAAGGGGACTATAAGCTGCAGCCCACTGGCCCTGACTAGCATGGTGAATGCCCTACCACATATCACTAACCCAGAAAAAGATTAAAATTCAAAGTAGTTTCTACTTATTGTGTATCATTTTCATGTCATCATAAAGTTAAAAAAAATCCTAAGTCAAACCCCTGTAAGTGGAGGACCATTTGTGCATACGTGCCCTGACCATAGACTTATAGATATAAATAATTATATAAACACAATTTTTTTCCACCCTGGGTGATTTCAAAAGAAACACAGTATTGTAAAAAGAGCATAAAGTTAGAAGTTATATGGATTCCTTAACTTAATCCCTATTGATGTATTTATTACAGACCTGTTTTTATGTTGATTTCTGAGACTATAACTGTATACACAGAGCTGGCTGCCTGGAACTTTATAGCTTCAGTTTTAGAGTGCTATTAAGTACTTACAAATCAAGTTATTTAATTTTGTTGAGTTTCAGTTGCTTTATCTCTAAGAGGAAACAGTATCACTCATCTCAGTGTTGTGAAGAGTACATTTTAAAAGGGCCTAATTCAATATATAACTAACAGGTAATATTCAATTTTTAAAATCTGAATTATTATTAGCCAGTTATTTCTTTGTTTTAAAGGAACAGACATGCCATGACTGGGAAACCACATGGCAAGTCAAAGAATACATCTCAAATTTTTTAAAGAACAAGAGTACATCATCCCTACAGGATGAATCATGCAATTGTTCTATAGTCTAGTGATTATTTTATTTTGCTTAAGTGCATCCAACCTAATAGCCCTCCCTCTCATCAACACAACAGAGAGCTGGAGTGGAAGGTCTGAGCAGTTATTCAGTCCCCTATAGAGTAAGAGAAATGCAAAAGCTCTGAAGGGTGCCTTTATCCACAGACCAAAACTACAACTTAGGAATGTGTGAAACTGTGGCTTAAACCAAACTCTAGGGTGGCAGGCAAGAGAAGGCTCATTTATGAAATTTTTCCTGGGAAGAACTGTAACTCCCTGTTCACAGCAGATGTTTTTTATTTCTGCATCAGGAACTGCAGAGGTTGGACCCAACTATAGTAACTGGTTCCCAATCATCTTTGCCACCTAAGGACTCTTTTTTCTTTTTCTTAAAACTCAGGTTTGGAAAGATCACGTCTGCAGTGCTGGGGAGAGTGTGGGCACGCAGGAAACACTGCATGAGATCTTGCTATCCATTTTATTCTGCTACTACACTGGATTTAGATAACTTCCCAATCACTTATTTTTTAAAAATCATGTACAATGAATACTTCTCATCACAAAGATATAACCACCATTGTTGAGTCAAGTTAATACCATGTTAGCCCAAAGCAAAAAAAACCTCTGGGTCCTCAAGACCCTGTCCAACTTTATTATGGTAAATAAATGAGTGTCTTTCTGAAATACTAGAGTGAGGGGAGAACATCCAGTATCTCATGTATGCATCTTTAGGGGTCCAGAAAACTCAAGTTCATAACCAGTGAATTTACTTTCAAGGTTTCTTTTCTCTCTGAAGGATATGTAAAATAGTCTTGTATGAATCATGAGTTAAAGTGTAGTTTTTTGATCAAGACTTTTGTTTTTATGAAAGAATATAAAATAATTCCCTTCCGGTAGATACTTTTGGGGGCCTTGTTCACAAAGTTCCCATCTCTGTACCTTATCCACAGGGATGACTGCCAGATGTCTGGTTTAAGTTACCTAAGGCTGTGTCCCTGGCCTTAACTGACTGGACCATAGGTGAAAAGACATCAGATTCTTTCTCTTCAGAATTTGGGACTTCAACTGTGATAAAAAAGACTGCCGGGAAAGTTTAGATAAACACAGGGTTCTTGAGAAAATCATCTTGCTCTGAAATCTTCAGAGTCTCCCAAGAATCCTTGCAATGAAGTACCCATTTTGATCCAGAGTAGCTAGAAATTAGTTTCTGTTACTTGCTAGCAATGGACCCTCAACATACACAATTCAAATGTTAATTTGTTAGAAATCCCAGACTATCTATGATAAATAGTCCAGAAAAGATCATATCCATCAAGGGTTTCTAAGAAGCATTTGAAACAAGCTAATTATGTGATAGCATGCATTTCTAGGACCTCAGGATATAGGAGGGGGCATTGGGCTGGTGATCAGACTTAAATAAATCCAGTCCATGGAGTAAACGCCAACCCTCCTCTTGTCTGTATCAGCTCACTGGAAGTCTGGGAAGGCTCCTGATTGGGGGGATGGAGGAGAGGGCAGGTACAGCCTGAACCCTGTTGCCAACACTGGTTTGTATATGTGTGCATGTATGGGGATGGGGGGACACACACACACACACACACCTAAGAGACAGAAGTGCACCTCACATAAGCCATTTCTCAGAGGTGTGAATCCAGAGCCCATGCAAGAGAATTGGGAATTATAAAAGGAGGAGTCTGAGGGTGAGCTACTCAGCCACAAAGTTTCAACACAAGGTGAAGAGCAGTAGTAGAGGGAAGGATAGTTTAGTTCTACCCCAGTCAGTAGCCCTGTGGCATAGGTACCCCAAGAAGAAATATTGTGGTGGACATATCCCTTTAGCCAGGTAAGTTGCAGGGACCCACACTGATATGCATGTTGGCGTCACATAGCTCAAGAAGTGCAGGGATGGCTTAGCCAAGGGAAGAGTGACATTTCAGGGCTGAAATGCAGTAAGGTCAGAGCTTCAATCTGCTGAGGACTTGATACAGCTTGGAGAGAAACCGCTGCTGGACCACTGGGACTGCACACTATGTCCTAAAAGGTCTGACAGCATCAGGAGAGTCAATGCACCACTTTATAGACATGTGGTTGCACACATGGGGGGGCGGTGGTCCATGACTGCCGGCTACATTGGAATGGTAATAAAAAGAATTTTTTCAGAAACTGAAATCAACAAACACATGAATCAACACTGTTTCCATGCTACCACAAAGCCCAGTGACACATGGAACATATTTCAAGTGCCGGTGAACTTTCCACAGTGTAGGACATGATCTTGCAGACAATTAACAAGATAAAGATCCACAAAAGAGCAACCTATGAACCATTTTTTGGAAAGCTTAAACTGAGAGCACAAATCTTTCTGAGTAGTTCAAGCATTCCTTCTAAAAGCTCAGAGAGGAGGACCAAGTGTGTGACATAGGACAGAGATTTAGGATATTCAGAAAGCCTTTTCTCCAAAAATATAAACTCTTTTGAGAGATTTGCTCCTTCTCTAGGGATACCCCGTATTTTTCAATGGTCGTGCTGATCATTGAAATAAAATATACCTAAAGTTTTGTTTTGGTAAAGGAAGAAAGCCTAAATGAGAGAAGCTGGTCAAGTAGTTTGTCTCCTCTGATTTTTAGCCACGTTGTCTCCTTGTTTAGAGTTTTTATGTTTGGCCCAAAAATCATGGCTCTGCTTTTTTAAACAGGGGAGAAAAGCTCTCTCTGCTCTAGCAATTAAGCTTGGTGGAACCCGAAATACACACATTCTGTGTAATAAGCAGACAGTTAAGTGCCCTGGGCAGTTTATACACAGCCTGGGAATATTTCATCCATTGCTTCTGAGTCACCCAGTTTATAATTGCAGTTTCCATCACAGGCATTTGACACAATGGAAATTTTAAGTGCTTGCCTATCTCTAAATGGCTTTGTTTAGTTTTCTTTTAATTCCAAGAGAAGACTGACATTGGCAAGTGCAAGACTACTTTAGTTTTCTATATTAAATTAACTGCTGTATTCATTTGTGACTTATAGCTGCATTCAAATGCTATTTACTTTATGTCTTCTTACTATAAGAACTCAGTTGAAATTCAGGTGCTCTGGTAACTGTCAAAAGCCAGCTACAAATAATTTTTTTTTTAGTTGTTGATGAATCTTTATTTTTATTTATTTCTATGCAGTGCTGAGAATCAAACCCAGTGCCTCACACATGCTAGGCAAGTGCTCTACCACTGAGCTACGACCCCAGCCTAACACAATAAATTATAATCCTCTGGCTTTAAACAAGATCCAGATTCAAATGACAGTGATCTCAAAAGTATTTCTGAAGACCTCAAAGTGAAAATATTTAGCCAGAAATGAGATCTTTAGAAGGCTGTCATTGAAATATTCCAAGTATCCACAAGTTTGAATTCTAACCATAAATATAACTGTATTCTACATGAATAAAATGTATCATGGTAAGTGCTAGCGCATGAGTTCCCATGATCTCCTCACCCCACCTCCATTCTAAAGAAACACAGGATCATCTCAGGAATGGGGGCAGGGTGACAAAACCAGAAGGGAAAGTGATTGGAAGGGAAACTCACCTGAAGGAGAATTAAGGTGTTCGTAGGGGGGCTAGAAGCACCAAGGTCTACAATGAGGATACAGAAACCAGGGAGCTCAGGTGGCAACAATGTCCCCAAAGATCTTAGGGATCTCCTGATATCCTAATATGAACCCTCAGCTGAAATCTGCCTCTAATCCCTGTTAACCTTTAAAGCTTCGAGCAAAATGCCTTCCTTAGTGCTCTTGGTGGTTTTATTGGCAGAAGTAGAGCTCACAGACTGGGCTTACTGGAAAGATTTTATGGAAATGAGAAGTCATATTTATTGAATACTTAACAGGCATCCAGCACTGTGGGATCCCTTTCTGCTCTCAAAAAGTTCATGGTATAATTTGGGAAGTTAAAAACACATAGGCTTTCTAAGCCCAGATGAACTCAGCAACTAAAGGAACAAAGAAGCTATCCCAGGCTTACCAAAATCACAGAAGGTACCTCTTTTGGGTTACATCCTCTTTAAGTCATTGAAAAGGGAACCAAGTATCTAAACCACTGTTATTCCCAACTGACGACAAATGTGTGGGGTCCCCACCCCATCAATGAATTCTCCAATTCTACAGATACTGAGTGTTCTGCAATTCAGTTCCCTTCTGATGCTAACTAACAAGAGTGAGCACAGATCAACACTGCCCCTACTTCAGAAGCCACTTGCAGGTCCTGCCCCCCCCCCCACTTCTGATTATAGATCAGGGATTGGTTCCTATGATCCTCTTCCTTGGTTTAGAAATTTGGTTGAATAACTATCAGAACTCAGGAAGTCACTTTATTTGTTTATTATTAAAAATCCAATTCAGTTTGGGGGCTGGGGATGTAGCTCAGTTGGTAAAGTGCTTGCTTTGCATGCACAAGGCCCTGGGTTCAATCACCACCACCACCACCAAAAAAACAAAAAACAAAAACAAAGCAGTTCAGGGGACAGCCAAATGGAAGAGATGTAATGGACAAGAAATTAGTGGGAGTGGGGACATGGCAGGGGATTGCAGATCCCATGCTGTCTCTGAGAGTACCATCCTCTGGGAACCTTGATGTGTTCACCAACCTAGAAGCTCTACAAACTGTGTCATTTAGGGCTTTTTGTAGAGGTTTCATTCCACAAGAATGTTTGAGAGTCATTGATCCTTTGTGATTAAACTCAGTCTCCAGTCCCCGTCCTCTCCCTGTTGGTGGATGGAACTGAAAGCACATGCCATGTTTTCCTGAAGATCAGCCACCATCCCACCATCCCCAAGCCACCCATCACCCATTAGCATACAGAAGACACCTTATCACTTTAAGTTCCAAGGATTTTAGGAGCTATGTTCCAGGAACCAGGAACAAAGACCAAATATATTTATTATATGATAGTATGATAGCGACTAAAATGAAAAGTAATGGTGAGGGCAACTACCGCAGGGTCAAGCTATGAATTTTTTTCCTCAATTTCACTGCAGCAGTGAACTTGGGCAAGTTAGCAGATTCCTTTTGTTCTTGGGAATCAGCCTTGCTAGTTTGTAAGACCAACCCCAGCAGTGACAGCATGGAGGAGCAGTGGGGCAGGGGGTGGGTGTGTTAGAATTTTGGGCCCCAGCCCAGCCTCCATGAATCAGAGTCTGCATTTTAACAAACCCCCAGGTGATTTCTGTGCACAGTTTGAGGAGTTCTGTTCTACGCGTTTTCTACAACTCACCAACCTTGCTAAAAGCACTCCCACCACCTTTTTAAAAAAAGGAGCTACTCTGCCACTGCCTTCATTCTCAGTGAAAGCAAGCTCCTCCCTGCAATGTTTAAAGTTAATAAAAGGAAGTTTTATTGGCAGCTTTTAACAGATCTCCCATTCCCCATTTTCCAGAGCATTCCAGCCACATGCCCACACCAGCTGTGTTTATCTCCGTGATTAGACAGTACAATAAGTATACCTAGTTGTTAGCCAAGTTGATTTAATTAAATGCCTGATTACATATACATGCAGAAACACTTGACTATTTCACTAAAACAATGGAAAATGTCCTCTGTCACACTTAACTACAAACACCTTTATTGGTGTGGCCAAATAAGACATAATAGTGAGTACAGTTTAATAAATCCGAAGAATAGTTATGAGGCTTACAAGTTTGTCCTTTAAGCTAATGAAACATTGTTTAGATGGAAAAAATTGACTTTAAGTCTTTTTAGGGCCTAGACTTCATTCATAATTGTCTTTCCCACCTGTTGTTAACAATACCTAAAAAAATAGCCAACTGCTCCAAGAATATAGGATGAGAAGGTCAATGAGTGATACAGACTAGCATCACAAAAGAAAACCTTTGCAGGGTAGTAGAGATTACCATAAGGAGAAACACATTTTTATCCAGATACGCATAGGATACTGCCACTCTTGATAAGGGGGGAAAAACAATAATAAAATGAAAGATTTCAGACAACAGGTCAAAAAAGAAAATTCCCTATTCCTTCCAATTATTCTCCTTGTTTCTTTCCTTTTGGAAACTTCCTTCTCTGACCTCTTAAGGAGAAAATTAGGAAAAAATAGCCTGCGACAGAGGGAGCAGCAGGGACTTTGAAGCCAAGCAAATCTGAGTTTGGATGTAATTGCCTGAAGTGTGTTTTCAATCCAAATTACACAGATGAGTGAAAAGGGAGCAGCTGCACAGGGATGAAAGGGGGGAGTGGAAATTAGGGCTATGAAACAGAGAATAAAGATACCCAACCGGGGCATTGTTGGCTTCCTTTAAGACTGCTGGAAGTATCTTTTTTCCACTTTAATCCTTATTGTTTTATCCCCAAATACGAACATATCCATCACAGGCTCTTTACAAAAGAGTAGAATGCTTCAAAAACATCATATTGAAAAATGAAAATTCCCCATCATCCCACTCCCAAAAGATAACCGCTGTAACCATATGGTGTACATTCAACATCTTGCTGCTTTGTGATTTAAAAATGATGTAGCATTGGATAGGTACCAAGTAATAGGAGTCTGCCGTTTTGTAGGCTCAACAATGGCTTTCCAAGAGATACTCCTGGAACCTGTGACTATTACCTTATAGAGCAAAAGCTGGACACCACAGATGTGGTTAAGGATCTTGAGACAGGAGATTGCCCTGGAGGGTCCTTGTGGCCTTCCATGCCATCACAAAAGTCCCCCCAATTGAGAGGCAAATGGAGATTTGAAATACACAGATGAGCGATGGCCATGTGATTGCTGATAACAGGAGTGAAGCAGCCACAAACTGGAAGTATTAGAGGACAGATTTCTCCCCTAGAGAGTTCAGTGGGATGCCTTGATTTGGGCCTGGTTGATATACTGTTAGCAAAGGTAGGCTTGGAAAGAAAAACATGTTTAGGACCAAGTCCATATAATAAATGACAGAGAGAGACAGGCAGGCAGGTGAGCAGGTCTGTGTATGACATTCATCATACAGGGATGAAAGGGGGGAGTGGAAATTAGGGCTATGAAATAGAGAATAAAGATACCCAACTGGGGCATTGTTGGCTTCCTTTAAGACTACTGGACCATGTTATTTTGCCTTCCAGAAGAACTACATTTGCATTCTTCCAAGTCAGCCTACCTGGATAATCTCTGGACCCATCACCTCATTTTCTAGAATATTGAATTTATTCTTATAGACATCCTGATTCTGTGAAATATTGTAAAGTCAAACGCTGCCTGGTGGCACAATTAAGAAAATAATGGTTCTCGAAAGAAACTCATACACAGGTTTTAAAACATACATTGCGATTTTTTTTCCTCTCTCTGATGTTTTAAGTATTAGTTTGGGCTACAGAAAACAGAAAAAAAATTGAAAGCTTATTCTTCTGGATGTAGTTCAGGAACACAGTTTTTACAAATCGTGAGAGAAACCATGTTGACCTGCATCTGTCACCTCATGCTCCTAGATTGGGCCCATGGCTGATGCACTGGCTGTGGGAAAGGGTATGTGTACAGGTCAGACAACATGTGGGACTCGTACCTTTTCCCAAACTCAGATTTGTTTTTGGAGATGTGGATTATCTGAACATAGCTGGGGAGGGTTAAATTCAATTCACAGAGCTATCTTCTCGAACTTAGGAGAAAAAGCTGAATCCTGCTGCCAATCCCCTTCCTACCACCACATCCTCATTTCTTTGAGCATGTTGAATAGAGAATCATCATCAAGTCAACAGTACAAGTTCCAAATTTAATCAAAATGGTAAATCTTTTTTGATTTACTACCTATGAAGTTCTGTGAAAGGCATATCAAGCAGCTTAAGTATGGGCTTCACATTTACGGTTCTGAGAGTTAGAGAAAAAAAATTATAAGAGAGATGTTTCTGTGGGCTTGTTTGGTTAATGATAAGAGGTGGAACTTTGAAGCAAGAGGGTGGAAGGTAGGGACAGTTCAGATTGGTGGGCAGAATGAAGGACTGCGTTCCAGTTGAGTATGAATGATAGGAATGGAGTATGATCACACTGTGGCCCTATTTGTAGAAGTGAACCAGAATCACACTAATCAGAACAGAGATTTGCTTTTTTAAACTGACACATAGAAATTGTGCATATATGTGGTGTACAGTGTGATAATTTGATACATGTTTACAATATACAATGATCAAATCAGTATAGTTGGCATTTTCATCATCTTAAACATCTTCTTATCATTTCTTCATGTTTGAAGCCTTCAAACTTTTCTAATTTTTCAATAAAATATATAAATTAGGGCTGGAAATGTAGCTAGTGATAGAGGTCTTGCATAGTATGTGTGGGCCCCTGCTTTCAATCCCCAGCACGGTAAAAAAATAGATAAATGAATACAAAACAAAATACATACACATATATAAGTTGTTTTAAACTATAGTCATCCTATTCTGCTGTAGAGCCCTAGAATTTAGTCCTCCCATCAGATTTATTTTGAAGTAAACCAAAAAGCTAAAATGAGAAAGGATCAGGGCTGCAGAGGACCAAATTGTTGTGGGCCTTGAAAGTTGGATAAATAAGTTTGGATTTGATTCCTGAGATGTCATGGGCCACCAAATCATTCTGGATCTCAGAGCAACATGGCAGCAAGCACTTTAGAAAGATTAATTTAGTACAGATGTCACAGTGAATTGAAGGGCGAGAATCTGGAAGCCGAAAAATATGGCAGGAAGCAATTGTGGACACACAGACATAAACTAATGAAGGTGGCAGGAGAGAAATGAAGCCAAGCTGGGAGATTGCAAGAGGAATAGACCTGATAAGCTACTGCACTAGGGAAGAAAGAAAACTCATGGAGGTTTAGATTCTAGGTGGTTATATTTCTCTAAATTGAGAATAGGGAAAAGTGGGAGGGAAAATTGTTTGTGAAATAAAATGAAGTATTTTAGAGAAGTTGGCATGAAAGCCTCCCCTTGGAAATGTCCAGCAGCCAACTGGACATAGGGGACTGAGTTATGCGTAAGAAGCCAGAACTGGAAATGAAGACTCAAGAGTTATCAGAACCCAGGCAACAGCTAAAGCCTCGAAAATGATCAACATCTTGCAGAGAGAACTGAGAGCTCACAGATGCTAAGCCCTGAGTGACAACCTCAGTAGGGGCGGGGGTGGGGAAAGAGATGGACTCCAATGATGGAGACAAAAGAGAAGTGGTCAGAGAAGTGCAAGGGATGCTGTATTTGTTTGGATAATTTGTAGATTTCTAAGAAAAAGACATTGAAAAAAAGGAGAGTAGACAAAATTGATATATCTTTGGGTAACTTTATATATCTGTATTGTGTACCCTGAATCTTAAATGCCTTGTTGCAGTATCTTTGAATTAGGGCTTTGTGTGCAATTATAGCTCTACTCTAGATTCTCTTTGCCACATTGATCATTTCCTGGCTGCCTCCATTAGAGAATGACGTCAATGTGTACATTGCATAGTGTACTGCACTTGAGATCAACTTGAGCTGATCTTTCCTCTTCCAACTGTCCAATTAGAAGTTACTAGATAACACCATTACCAAATATTTACTAAGCAACCTACTATGTGAAAGATATCCTAATTAGGGACTGAACAAACATCTTATTCACTTACAACCTCCCTTTTAATACAAAGGGCAAGCATTACAAATGTTTAAATAAATCAAATGCAGGCTGGAAAAAAACATGTCCTAAATCTAACATATGGAGTTAATGGTGCCAAGTTGCTTCTTTTTATAAGCCCAAGAGCTTTTTAAAGCTGAGCACTCTGGTTACGCCCATTAGGTTACATGGTCCCCTCAGACTTTGTTGTATGACATCTGGTACTTTACTGCCTTAGAGGCTAAAGAGAAATACCATGCATGCCATTTGCTTTGTCTAAAGTCTTTCTAAAAGGTTCCCTTTCAACTTGGTCTTTCTTTTTCTGTTAGTGGTAATATTCTTCAAGGGTTTCATGTATTGAAGGTCTGGTGTTAATAGATTGCCTTTTGACTTTTAAATAAGTCATACATCCATTACTCAGAAAAGAAGTAAGGGAATAATACAACCAGGATTTGTATACTAGCTTTACTTTTGCAGAAATTTTAAAGTATAATGTTGCTCAGGCGACTGAGTTTTTCAAATAAAGTATATGCATATGTCAGGAGACTATGATGTAACTAATATGAGGACTTTGATGGGGAGGGCCAGATGCACATGAGTAATGGAGGTTCAAGGTTATTATTATTTTTGGCCAAGGCTGATATGTTACTTTTTAAAAAGAACCCAAATCAACATACCTTTTCGAATGTGGAGAAAAATACTGCAAAATTTTCAAACATGTTTGAATTTTACATATTCTGCTGACCTACATAAAGGTTAACTTCATGTAAATGATACTTTTTGATAGTAGAGGTTTTAAAAATTCTTGTTGTCATCACTGCCTATATTACCTTTTGCAGGCAGCTTGACCTTCTTATTTAATAGACTTTTTCAGTAGTTCACAAACAATAGCCTGTAAATTAGATGCATCAGCATCACCTGGGAATCAGTTTTAAAAATAGATTCCTGGGTCCAATTTCTGGAAACTCTGATTCAGTATATTTGAGGTATGCCTAGGGGGTTGTATTTGCATCTGTTAAATCTACAGGTGATTTTGATAAGCTCTCAGCTTTGAGATCTACTGCATGCCCTCGGCATGTGTTGTGCGAAGTCAACTGGGCTGTGACCCAGGCTGAGCTGACATTTTCTACATGCTAAAAATGGCAGCACATCCCTTCATCTTTCTGAAATGAAAAAAGGGTGGCCCTTAACTGGTAGGCTGAAACTATGATACTCATTTATGGTGTATAAACCTTGGTCTTTAACTATAGGGAATATGAACATGGTAGGGAAATGTATCATGCCCTATACTGCCTTATTTCAGGGGCATTTGGAGCACTTGATTTTTTTCTTCTTTGTTTCTCCAAAAGGCATTAAAAGAAGAGATGTCAGGTACATAATGACATACCCAAGAAATGTAAGTAAAAATGGAATTTAGATTTTCACTTCCCTAGTCTGGTTCTTATGAAATACATAATTACATGCTGACATGAAATCTCTCATGTTGGTATATCAGACCATCTTGATGTGAAAAGGACTCATTAATGTGGTCTCACAAAATATCACTGCCACCATTTCCTCCAAAAAGGAAAGAACTCAAAAAATATTCCAAAGAAAGATTTCTACAATGCAAAAGTTAACATATTCCAAAAATAGGACCATACATATTACTCTAAACCTTTATTTTTATTTAAAAATATATGTCACCCAGAGTCCTTTAGGTTAACTCATGCCCATAATTCATTCTTTGTAATACCTTTATAATATTCCACAGTATAGATAAATCATGAGTTTTCCAATTGGTCCTTTATTGATGAGCTTCTTCGGTTTTTCTTTAAAAAATCGCTATATTCAATCTACAACAAGCATTTTTACACACATTCTAATTCCTTTATTTTAGACATGTATTTTTCTAATGGAATTTCTGGGCAAAAGTGTATGAAGATCTTAACCCCTAACAGATTCTTCTGGATTCCATTCCAAAGAGGTTAAAGCACTTTCACAATTCCTCCAGCATTATATGAGAATTATACTGTCTTCTGTACCCTCAACAGCATTAAGTATTTTCAATCTTTTAAAGTTCTGCCAAGTTGATATGTGAAAATTAGTTTGTTATTTTAATTTGAATTTTCTTGTGAGAAAATATGCCAAGTGTAAATGAAAATACATGCCCTCTCCTGTAACTGTCTGCTTCTGGAAATGGCCCTCCTCTAGGATAAAACTAGGATAAAAAAAGTTATACTCTCCCTCACATCATGCAGGAAAAAACAAATTCCATATAAAGATCTACATGTAAAAAGGAAAAATGCAAAATCAGAAGGAAAGCTATACATTTGTATAATTTTTAGTGGGAGAGATCTTTGACGTTTTTAAACAAAATACATCTAAATGCCACAAAAGAAGAAAAATTGAAGGTAGATATGAATATCTAATCACTAAAACTGTTTACACTGCCTTTTGCCTTACAGAAAAGTCAAAAGACAAATGGTAGGCTAAAAAAGCATTACATATAACACAAAAGAGTAACATCCCTAATATATGGTTCTCTCAAAAGTTGATAAGGCCAACAGGAAAAGAAACAAACTAAAGAAAAATGAGCAAAGGATACAAATTCACTGATTTTTTTTCCTCCACTGTGTTTAAAATATAGAGCGAGAGTGTTGACATCAGAGCATGGCATAGGTATATCTCCTGCTCCAGAGCCTGCTCGGGCTCACATACCCTCTACCTCTAGAGCCCCTTGGCTCTACGGTCTGATGTCCTCACATGGTGTGTTACCTTTGGCAAACCTCAGGTACCTACTGATCACATCTGAAGTTTTCCTTTTGACATGATTTCAACTGTGCACTCAACTTACTGGAGCCTAATGCTTTCTAAAGCCAAGAGCTTATATTCAGAGAGCTCCCTACTAGAAGCAGAGGCCCCACCCCCCGCCCCTGGAGCACTGTTTCACCCATTTTAAGGTGTGCCTGACAATGCAAAGACCACATCCAGTTCCAGAGTTTTAGATACTGAGTGTTGAAAAGGCACCTGCATAGTCTTTATATCCACCAGAATTTTAAGCATTTATTTGCATGCTGTACCCATAGATGAGGAACAGCTAACTCGTGAGCATGTGCTTTGCAAAGTCTAAGACAGTAACTACATACATACAAATGAGAGTAAGCTATTAGCCTTTCCATTAAATCTGCAATCAGAAATAATCAGTGAGAGTGGGAGCTTCAGGTACCCGTGCTCCTTTCTCCTAAGTTGGAGAGCATACATCTTTCAAGAGCTCTCCTCAGCTCTAGTAGCCACACCCAACAAACTTTTCATCATTTAAGGCCCCGTCTTAAAGATAACATTCCAAGAAAGGCTTCTCCCATCTTAGACTATCATTTCTAGTTACATGTTCCTTCCGAGTTGTCAGCACCCTGTCCTACGTCTCCTTTATAATGTCAATCACAGTTGTCATTGAAGCTACCTCAAGAATAAACTCGGTGAAAGCAAAGACCACATCTACTGTGTAGGAGTGCTTAGCACAGTACCAGATACAGAATAGGTGACCAAGAAACATTTGTTGAATGAATAAGTAAAAACACAATATCTTATTTATGTATGTCATAGCTATTTTTAAGAATCTGTAATTATTATTTACTTAGGCATTGTCTTTGTCCCTCATGAAATCAGGACAAGGATAGGAGCTTTGTCTTTCTTATTCCTAGTCCTTTATATTCCTATCATCTAACATAACTTGAGACATATGTATTATCAATAAAAATTTGAGAAATAAACAAAGGCCCTATTATACACTGCTGTTGGCCAACTTGATAGAACCTTGAGATCATCACCTCCATTTTCAAAGATTCATGACTGGAAATTATGAAAGCCCCCAATTTCCATATTTTTAAGTCATTTACATGCAGCATTTAATGTGCCAAAACATACAAAAATAAAATTTAAGTAAGGATTAGATCAAATAAATGTTTGATAAATAATCCTACTTTGTAGTCCATTTTTTTTTTTTTTGCAGGTGACAGTAGGTCACCCAGTCATATTGCAATCTATCACAAAGTTAGCTGCAAATTTTGTTGTCTTCAACATTCTTTAGCCAAAACAAGACAAAGACCTCTCTAAATGTTTTGCAAGCAACTGAAATTTTTTTTTTTTTTATTCAGAAGTCTTTTTCTTATAGTTTCCAAGTGAGATTATTGGTTAGGGATAGAATCCAGCACCCTAGATCATAGGTAATGTGGACTCAGTGAGAATTTTGAAGTATATAAGAAAGTCAGATAAAAATTAAGGATGAGAGATTTTATCAGGTGGTAGAGCAACAGTAGAAATGTACGTAAACTCCTCTCTCAATTCATGCTCCCATAGAGGCAAGAAATAAATCCTTAGTCCTCTTTGGCAAATCAAAAGACATTTAACTTAGACTAGTTTCTGATGGTCAGTATTATTGAGATTTTAAAAAGAAATTGATGGTGCGAAAAGCTCCTGGCAAATATTTTTCCCGCGTTTCTTCTTAAAATATAATGGCCTCACTCAGCCTGGGAAAAATATAGGATAATATATGAAAAGTGTAATGGATTCATCCTGCAGTCATTTCAAATGCCTTTTCCTCACTTTTAAATAAAAATCTAAATACAGATTTAATCATATTGTGGTATTGAGACCACTGAAGAATTTCTATTTGAAAATCCATCTCCTTAAACACACATATTAGCTGATGCTCATTGTTTCTGGTATTATTCTAAACTGAAAGACCTTGAGCTCTGCTATTCTGTTTTTGAGTCTCCCTAGTGCCTAACTGGCACTCACCAGGGCAGCCACTTTGGCTATTTAATGCTTCATTGGAATACCCAACAATCTCATTTCCACTCAGGAAGAAAATAAGGAATGTGCTTTTCATTTCAGTCGTCAGTTTGGCACTGACTATTATATTATTAAATTTACTGACTTCTGATTCTTATTTGCAATGCTTCTAAAACCGTTTTGGCACAAGATCTCCTAGAAGTTGAAACTCTGCTAGAGGGCTGATTTTTTTTTTTTTTTTTTAGAATTTTACATGCTTGAAATTACTTTTTCTTAATATAAAAGTAGTTCATGCTTCATGGAGAAGAATTAGCAAATTGGAATGAAGTATAGAGAAGAAGAATAAACCGTAATGGTATCAACAGGTCATAATAACCACTTTCACATTCTCAAATTTTTCCCCCAAATACTGTTACTATGTATATATATAATAAACATGTATATGTAACAAATCATAGTGAAACTTGATGAGTAATAATGTTCTATCTCTTGTTTTCTCTTCAATTTATTATATCTTAAGCATTAGAAATTATTTGTAAACACAATATGCACTGTATCACTGAACATATAGGTGTATCTAAGGTTCTGATACAATAAATAAGTGGGCGATAAACGTCTTTCTGTAGCCTCTATATCTTTGCCCACATTTTATATAATTCCTTTAGGAAAGTTTCTCAGAAATGAAACTATAGAGAATATTAATACTTTGAGAAACATAGTTATTAAGTTTATGTATGCCAGTTCTTTCTCTGTCCCAAGCACTTTTACAGATGGGGAAACTGAGGCATAGAGCAATTAAATAACTCCCTCCAAGGATACATTGCTAATAAGTAGGAGAGCAGGTATTACTAAACTTTCACTGTGTTTAGTTTTCACATCAGGCAGACCATCAACATGGAATTTGGAAGGAATGTTCAACCTAATTTAATCTCAGAACAGTACAGACAGCAAGGCCCAGAAAGATTAAGTGACTTATTAAAATAACAAATAGCTAGCTAGTAGCAGATCTAGAACTTAACAGCTGGGTAAGCTGATTCCTTACCCAGAAGTCCAATAACTTGCTACTCAAAATCTGGTTCTGTGGGCCAGTGTTCATATCACCTGGGAACCTGCTAGAAATAGAGAATCTCAAGTTCTGCCCTCTTTCTCCTGAAGCCCCATGAATTTGCACTGTTAGCAAAAGCCCCTGGAATCCCATTTGTGCATTTCAATTTGAGGAGCTCTGGCAATACACTCAGTAAACTTGATAGATCTTTGATACTTTAGTGAAAAATCTACATATAAGCAGCTAGTATTTACACAGCCTGAAAAAAAAGTCCTCATTTTTCAGAGTTAAAGTTTATACTGTTGAACCATCTGAAATATCTGTTATTTTATATTTAAAAATATTCAAATACTGGCAGTTTATTGTGGTTTAACTTTAGTGGAAAGCAGGGTAATAATAATAATACTTAGAGATATCTGTCATTCTCTACAGAAATTGAATTGAAGAAGACTAACACAAGGTTCCTTTCCCCAACCGGGATATAGTTTAGTTGGGAAGAATAAAGAGTTGCCATACAAAATCATAAGTCCTACTGTGTAGCACTCAGAGATCTCAGGAGGAACTGAAGTCATGTTCTGAAAGATAAAAACTATGGAAGAAAATTATTGTTTCTATTAATGGCAAGAAAAATGGATGTGCAAAACTTAGCCAAATTATTAAATGGGATATCCCTGTAGGCTGCTCAGAGCCTGATAGAATACATATATAAAGAATACAGGTGTTCTGCAAAGCACAGAAGATGTAAATTACTGCTTGAAATGTGTAAGCCTGACAACTGCATTTTTTTTTAATGGTAATGGCAAGTAAAGAAAGTTACAGCATTTAGGGTGTGAAATTCTTACTGGCCTGATTTTGGTCATCTCTATGTTCTGAAATTCTATAATACTCAACACAGAATGCTTCTATGAGCAGATATGGGGTGGCTTTGGGGGTCTCCCCAAAATAAATTCTCCAACACTAGCTGGGTATCCTATAATTTGATTAAACTCTGAACACATTATAACCACAGTTAACACCAGATCCCACAGGTCAATGGCTCAGTCCCATGCACTGCCCTCTACTTCAGATGCCAATTACAAATCCAGGTGTTAGGTATTTCTAATCAACTGGCTGTAATTGTTGGTTCCCATGACTCCCTCCTTAGGTTCCATCATTTGCTGGGATGTCTCACCAGACTCAAAGAAATACTTCTCCTGTTTACCCAGATGAGCAGCCAGATGGAAGAGAGGCATTAGACAAGATAAGTGGGAAGGGGCCCCAGGACCTTTAGGCTGTCTCTGAGGCCACCCTTCTAGCCCCTCTACATGTTCAGCAACCTGGAGGCTTTCTGAACCCTGTCTCTTGGGGGGGGTTTTAATGGAAGCTTCATTATGTGTGAATAATCAAATCAACTTGCAGCTCTTCTCCTCCTTTCTCATAGAGACCAACCGATTTCACATAACTTCTGTCTGGACATTGTGGATTTTCCTAAAGTTGGGTTGCTGTTGTGGGAAGCATGCTGAGCTCCAATCAGGAAATGCTGAAAACCTAAGGAGCCTGAACCACATAGCACTCTATTTGATCTTTGTGTTCAAGTTTTTATTAAGTTAGCTTATTTTAAGGGAAGCCTCCCTATGCTTTCCAGGGCCATTCTGTTTATGTGGGTACCTGGAATTAATATAAAGATCTTAATAGAGAAACTGGGTACAGGAATTACAACCAAACTTTGTTCTTACTGAATCAAGGAATCTAAAGAGAAAAATATGAAAGGAAGAACATGGCCAAGAAAGTTCTGAGAAATAAGGGACCTTTGGTTTGTAAAGCTTAGTTGAAAACTAAAGAGACTATCACACTCAAAAAAAAAAATAAAACAAATTCAAATGTAATCCTTAGAGGATAAAATGACAAAGACAAAAATGCAAGGAGCACTTCTCTAAATTTGGTAAAAGGCAACATCTAATAACCATGTTGACCAGCAGATGCTCGTTAGGCACCAGTCAGGGAAGAGTGGCTTCAACTCCCGAGATCTCCCCAAATATAAAACAGTCGAAGGAGGTTATATAAGTAGAACATCTAAGACCAAATTTGGATAATAGTGTGAATGACTCCTAAAACATATCAAAGAGGGAGAAATCTACAGGAGGGCAGAGGACATCACACTTAAGCTGATACAGGTGGCCACTCTAGGCTCCCCAACTTCCTCCTAGATCCATAAGGGCAAATGGTTTCTATTCCTCACTGCCTGTCATTGATGGAATCTAGTTTGGCAATACTGTTGGCAATTTGATTTCTAGTTTCTTCATTTCCTTCCAGACCCCACTCTCTCCTTTCCACCCATTCTGATTTTTTGCTAAATATGCCGAGACTGTCGGGGGACTGTGAGAATATAGATAAGAATAAGACATAGCATCTTACCCTCAAATTGCTTATCACCTAAAAGGAAAGATAAGACATCCACAAACTGATACTGAGCAAAGCAGTACAGCAATTGTTAAAAATGACAGAAAGTGTAATGGAATCCCAAAGGAGGAAACATGACAGCAGAATGGGGGTATCAGAAGTGCTAGTTTGATGGAGGAGATAGTGTTTGAACTGGATAATGAAAGGTGGGCAGGTGTGGAGGAGAGAGGACTTCCCCAGAACCAGGTGCAGAAGAAGAGGGCTGTGGGTGATTCTAGGCAATTCATAATGATAAGAAAAAAAAGAGAATAGATCCCTAACTTATGGGGAGCAGCAGGTGACTGACAGGTTCCCTCAGCTGCAGCTCCAGCCTGGTCACCCTACAGGTCGTCTTCCACAGTGGTTCTCAACCTTGAACTTAATCACCTGGACCACTTGTTAAGACCCATATTGCTTGGCCCTACCCTCAGTGTTCCTGACTTGGGAGCCAGAGGGGACCTGAGAATTTTACATTTCTAACAAGTTGCCAGGTGATGCTGATGTTGCTGTCCTGAGACCCTCGGTTCAAGGTCATGCCACATAAACTCAGATTCATACCTCACTCACTGCTTCCCAGGCTTGGAAACTTCTATTCTCAGAGAGTCACGTGACTCCTGGTCTCATTTTTTTCTTCTCATCAACTCTCCTGACACTCTTTATCCCCTTTCTGCACTTTCTCTCTCTCTGTAGCCCTTATCAGAACTCTACACTAGGGTTTATTAATTTTCCATCATTCCATTAGAATTTAAATCCCACAAAAGACTTTGTTTTATTCATGAATATCTAAAGCAGTGTTATATTCCTAATACCTAAATTCCTGTGTTCCTAGACCTTAAAAGAAGTGTTGGGCATGTGGGAGACACTCAGCCAGTAGCTTTGACTGAACAGATCAGAGATTACCTTGGAAGGAAGAGGGGGCGGGGGAAAGGACCTGCAGTTTGTGGCAGGAAGGATGGAAACTGGGAAGGCTCAGGTTAAATGCTGCATGGCTTCCATCATATCAGCAAAGATACCTTTCTCTGTCCTGTGAGTAAAAGGTATGGGGTCAGAGTTAGGAGGAAGGAAGGGTATAGGTATAGCAGGGGAGGTTGAGTAATGGGAGAGTTTCTAGAAGGGCTGTATGGAGAATACACTCACTTGGTAAACTAGGATCTTATGGAAAAAGAAAGAAAGAAAACCCTTATTTTATGCAGGGAAAAACAAAGCTGACTAAATTTATTTCTCTCTGAAATACTGAAGGGGTTTTTCTATCAGATATTATGCAAGATTATTTTCTACTCATCACTCATAGTCATTTCTCTTTGCTTCCACAGAGGTCTGAAAATGTAGGGGGAACTGAACTTCCTGATATATGCCTTCCTTTCTGTCCCATAAGTCAAAGACTTAGAAACTGGATGCTGGAAAAAATATTCTAAATACTCCAAACATCTTACAACATAGGTTTATCTCAAATGCCTCCAACCTCCAAGATGTTTAGCAATTTTGATGCCAGATGTCTGGTTATCATGTCATCAGATGTCCCATGCAAACCTGATGGATAGGATAAGACCCCAGTCCTACTGTAGCTTATTATGACTCTTCTATCCTCATTAGAGTCACAAAATCAGAAAAAAATAACTTAGTAGACATTTAGGAGATTCACCAGTTAGTCTGATGTTCTGAAAAGTAAATAGAGGAAATGAAAATTCAGCCAACAAGGTCACATGTACAAATGGTTACACATTCTATAAGTGCAAAAAAAGATCAGAGTTCTCATCTGGTGATAAATGAGTGACACCCCAAAGTCTCTTAACAGCTGGTGATCTAAGACTGAAATCTATGTAAATACAGGATGTGTGTGTTAAGAAAATAAAAGCAGAGAAAAGGCATAGAGAGTGTGTGCTGATCTAATATACTTGTCTTTTCATTTGTTTTGAATAATTGTTCATGCGCACCATCCCCTCAGTTTAGACTATTGAATTAAAATATAAGCCCTGAGAAGGCAAATTGCCACTCTCTCTGCAAGACACAGCCTGACACAACTACCTTAAAGATTCATCCCCAACCCAACTTGGGGATAAGAAGCAATGGTCAGAATGTGGTGTGGAATGAGGGGGGATGGAAGGGCTTGGAAACTGAAGAAGGAGAGGGGAGACCCATTCATTTGGCCAAAAGAAACTAAGACATTTTCACAGTCTTGTACTTAGTGCCCCCAAATAGAAGGTAATAGAAATAGCCTATTTTGCAATGGGATGTGTCTGTGTGAGAGTCTTTCCAAGTAATATTAGCAGAATCAGCTACCTAATACCTTGCATTATATTTTGATCTACAAAGCTCTGCATCATTTCATTCAATGCTTGGTAAATACAAATTAGTGACCATATTTGCCTTTTCTTTCTTCCATTGCTATTACATTTCTATCTTCTTTTATTTCATTTCAGAGCCCCAGAAGTTGGTCTAACACAAACTTTCAGAGTTGTACATGTATTCTCTTTGCCTTCAATTCCAGGTGGGATTTATCTATTAGTTAGGGATCCAGCAGAAATAGAATTTTGCTCAGACAGTTCAATCAAAGACTTTAATAAAGGGGCTATTGACAGATATGGGCAGGGTGAGAGGACAGAGTTGCTGAAGAGATCAGTGATCCCTCAGTTTAAAGGGACAAAGGAAGGAAAGGAATTACACCCCTACAGGCCAGAGAGAGCCAGCCTTTGGAAGGGGTGCTGCTCAGGAGGGGCTGTTCTAGAGTCCAGTAGCTACTGTTGGAACTGTGGGCTTGCAAACAGCAAGGGGAGACATGGAAGAAATAACCTGGTCTTTCTCTCATCCTGTCCTCCATTGACCTGCTGAAGAAAGGAGCCAGATACAGGCCAAGAGGCCCATCTCCCAAGCACAGAGAAGAGAAAGGCAGAGAGGATGAGGGTTGAGGAGACTGATGACAGTAATCTTGCTTGACTGACTTTTTGACTTCCTCCAGACATATTTAAACATGTCCTCACTCTTTCGTTAAAATATAATAGACTGGGGGCTGGGGTCGTGGCGCAGTGATAGAGCGCTTGCCTAGCATGTGTAAGGCACTAGGTTTGATTCTCAGCACCGCATATAAATAAATGAACAAAATAAAGGTCCATGAACACCTAAGGAAAAAAGTATATAATAGATAGAATGATGAGGGTTTATGGGGTGTGTGTTATGGTGACTTGAAGTAACATGGAATGATCCAGAAAAAGATGATGGAGGTGGAGATCACAGTTCTATTAGAGACTTATTTCTACCATTAGCTGCACCCTTAGAAATCATTCTTCCCCAAGTCGTTTCCCTCAGGAACATTTAAAATCTAAATCCTCCCTCCTTTTATCAGGTCCCCTATTTACTATCTCGTCATAGGACCACGACCTCACTGTGTACTTTATAAAGAAAAGAGAGGTGAACCAGGAGCCTCTACAGAGACTAACTCCGTCACTTTCTTTTCTTTATCTATAGTTTCTTCCTTTCATCTGCCAGTTGGCATAAACCATGAGTTTAAGTAAAAGCAAAATTGCTACCTTAAGTTCTAGCCGTCAACTCCCCATGGCACCCCCACCTTCCTTTCAAAAAGAAACTTCTTGAAATTTTGGTCTATACTCCCTAGTTTGCTCACGTCCCATTCAATCCTCAATCTACTGTGCTCTGGTTTTCACTCACTACTCCATCACAAATGGACAATAACATCACAAATGACTTCCTTTATGACGAATCATTTGGGTACACTTTGCAATGATTGACAGTAGCTACTTCCTTCTTGGAGTTCTTTATTTCCTTGAACTGACCTTTCCTGGATTTCTTCCTCTCTATACCTTTCTGCTAGTTTTTTTTTTCCCTCTGGCTTTTGTTCACTTTATTTAGTTTGGGGCTCTCTTTTCATATAACAAGAGCTTCCTGGGCACTCTATCCTACACTCAAGTTTTCAAGAAATTTGATTTACACTTCACTTACTGGAATTTATTTAACAGGTTAGATTCTTCTCTTGAGCTCCAGACCCAGTTATCCTAATGGCTACTTTATAAGCGCCTTACACTACATGTATCTGAAACAGTGTTTACCTTCTCTACAAAGAGCTCCAGTTCAATTTTGCAATATTGAGAATCACTTTACACCATTCCTTCTTTCCTCTATGCTTGATTACCAATTTGTGAAAATTCTTCCTCCTGAATATTTCTTGAATTGTTTCCCTCCTTTCTCTAATGTTGCAACTGCAAGCTTATAGAACTATTGTCACCTTAATATCCCAGTTGTCTCACCAACAAGCATCAGCTTTCAAGTCTTCCCCTCTGTTACTTCAGAACTTTATTTTAAAAATCTAATCATTTAAATTCTCTGCTTAAAATTCTGCATTAGCACCCTATCACTTTTGGGAGAGATGAGAACTGTGTGTCATGGGACACAAGCCATGTCATTACCTCACCTACCTCTGCAGCCTTACCTCTTCTTCCCCTTGCAAAGACAAATGCCTTCTATTTAAACATACTTAATTGCTTTGATTTTCTAGATTTTACCAAGCTCTCCCACTTGTATCTGGAAAATCTTAACATACTTTCTAATTATGTGTGTGCATGTGTGTTAGTGTTAGTGTGTGTGCGTCTACCAAGATCAGAGCCATGTCCTTTCAGTACCAGTTATTTAAAAAGAAAAATGTAAAATAACATCATGTTCAATAGTTCATTTGAATTTTTGTTTGAGCCAAGTGGAAAGGAGATTTTGTTGGTAGTCATTGGATATTTGCTGACACTGAGAGACTTCTACTTATCACCTAGTATATTCTTAGTCTTTAGCTAATGACCAAACTCCATAACCTTCCTTGTATCTAAGCCCATCTACCTAATTCTGGTAAGAAGTAATGTTTGAATTTCTAGATTGTGATAGCTCACAACTCAGAAGCCACCTTTGAGCTTCTCTCCAGCCTTCAGTCTGAATTAGGTGAGCTAATCCTGCACTCATCTGGCACCAAGAGTTTTGTCTGTGGGCAGAGGGGTCCTAGAGTTGGGATTGTTTGTTTACTTGCCCGAGTTACTCATTACATTGCACACGTGGACTGCACTTTCATCTCTGTGGTCCCAGACTAGCAGCAGACCAGACATCCTACAAATATTTATAGAAATGAAATAAAATCCTCCCTCGTTAAACACTTCTCAGCCTTGCCAAATCACTTGCCTTCATCCCCAACAACATTAGGGAATAGGAAAGGGTAAGCTGATTTCTAGATTCACCAAAGGTGATGCTGTCAACTGTAAAGAATGCTTGAACCCCACTGACCTGGGTTGCAGATCTAACACCACCAATCTCTCTGAAAATCCTTTCACCTTGATGGAGTTCTGCTTCCTTATGTATTAAACAAAGGGAAAAAGGGACTGGGCTTTGTTTTTTTTTTTTTGTTTTTTTTGTTTTTTTTTTTTTGTCTCCTCTAGTTCTGACTCTATGACTTAAAAAAAAAAAAAAGCACCACTTAGAGAACAAAATGCACACTTCTAATCAACTCAACCTGTAAAACTATACAAGTCCTCTTGGAGGAATCATTCTTTCAGGAGAACTGAATGGGTCAGCTGACCACTGAGTAACTGCTACTTATCTTTTAGTATGTTCTTCCTGATCTAGCCTTTGATCATGACTGCATTTTACAACCCCCTTGCAATCAAAGCCCATCTACCTAATTCTGGTTTGTAGGAAGTACTATTTAATTTCCAGTCTGTGTCCTTTTCTTTCCATGCTCCTGCTAGGTGGATTGTGAGAGACAGAAGACTCCTTCTTGGACTGCATTTCAGAGCTGAGTGTTCAGCATAGCAAAGTAACAAGACTTCAGGGGCCTGGTTCTCTGGCACTGCCAACCAGTCATACCTGTTCTGGATTTTTACATGAGCAAGAAATAAATTTATTGTTTAAGCCATTGAGGTTTGGAGTTGTCATGGGGGGGAAAAAAACAAAAAATTGACAAAACCAAACTAACAGTAATCCTTACTAAAATAGACATTGAAACAAGAAAACTTCTATTTTCAAAGTATACCAAAAAAGAAAAAAAAAGCAAAGATTACAATTTTGTGGGGAAACCATGTAGAAGTCAGTTACAACACTTAAAGCAGAATAATATTCTAGGGAATTTGACACTGCCCAGAATATGATCTGAAAGATTCCTATTCTGCATTCCACTTTGTCATAAAGAAGCTAATGCCTAGAGGAAGAGCATGAAGGCATTTATTTAGCAAAGCAAATTCAAATCCAACAAACCAGTTATCTACTGATTGATCATAATGAGGACTCTACAATAAGTCACCAAAAGAGATTTTATTTTCTGTTCAGCAATTCCATTTACAAAGACAGGAAAGCAGAATGCATGTGTCTGTCGTTTGTACAATATGAGCTGTGAAGTTATGAAACATCAACATCCTCTGCTGCTTTGGGGGGGATGGAAGTGATTATGCTGATGGTGTTATCCAGAAAGTACGCTGGTGAAATAAAATAAAAAATCCATTATCAGACTGGGCTCCAAGGAGAAAATGGCCTGGAAGCATTTGAAACTCTCTTCTTTTCACTAGCTCAGCTAGCAGAGGGAGAGCTGATCCCCACAGAGTGCCGTCTGCCTGAGAGTACAGGTCAGAGTACAGAGCTGCAGTGCCGCACACTCTTAACAAGCAGAGCACAGGGCCCCAACACACAGAACAGTCTGCAGGCAAGAAAGCTTTTGGTATAATGAGCTGATAAACAATCAGCACTTAGGGACTGTACTTTGAGCTAGTGCATAAGGAAAACTAAAAATATTCTACCATTAATAAGGGGCAAGAGCTAAAAGGAACTTCCTGAAGGCACTGAAGAATAATTACATTAACCACACACTGACTCATGGGGGAAAAGCTCAAAACCAACCTTAGAACCCACCACACATTCTTTATAGTTCTTTTTTTTTTTAAGATAGAAATTTGGACCTTTATTTTTTTATTTGTTCTTTTTAAATATACATGATAGTGGAGTGTATTTTGACATATTATACATACATGGAGTATAACTTCCCATTCCTTTATAGTTCTTAATGCTCCAAATATACAGATGGCATACATTTTGGCTTATCATTCACAAGCTGAGATGGTTCCTTCTTGCTTTTTGGTTCTTATTATGAATGAGGCCTGGCTGTTTTGCTGGTTAGAAGTGAGCCATGCTGCAACTCTACTTCTTGACTTGAGTAGACAGGGGTCTCAGGGGCAAGGAAGGGAGAATTAGAGGCAGGAAAACCAGAGAGGCTGATTCTAGAAGACTTGAAAGTCAGGCAGAGGAATCTGGATCTGAAGTAGGTGGCAATAGAAAGTCAAAATAGGGCACTGAGCAAGGGACTAATATGTCTTATTTCAGGAAGATCATCACTATGAGTAAGGACTAGAGAAAGACGGATCAGTGGGGAGAAAGCTACCTTAACTCAGATTGAGAAAAAGAAGTCGGACGTGGCTGGCAGCTATTAGAAGGAAGAGGAGAAGAATAATGAAACTCTTTTCGTAGGAACAAAAGGAACAGATAAAGTGTTCCAGAGGAAGAAAATAAGGGGGTAGCTTAAGGAATGCAGGAAAGTGCATTAAGGAATCAAATATAGTAAAGAATAAAAGCATTGAACCCACAATTTAGTAGCCAACTCAGAATCGTTCTCAGATCGAAGGGGAGCATTGCCAGTTACCATGCCAGAATGGCAGATGCAACTGGATGGTCGCTGGCCACTTGGGCCAGTTTGGGACAAATGGGGGATTTACAGCCATCCTCTCTGAAAAGAGCCTTAACTACTTACATGCAACACAACTCTCAGATTCATATGATAGCTCTGATCTCTTGTACTTTAGCCCTACCTAGGCTTCTAAGAGCTCAGGGCATTCAAAGGAAGCCACCATCAGGGGACAGAACAAATGAAAACTGCTGTTGAGGGACAGAGGATAGCTAGAGAAAGTGCAAAATGAGCACAGCATCCCTGAGGTTGAGTCGCTCTATAGATCACTCCATGTCTCATAATCTCTGTCTCTTCCATATGTTACATCCCAACTTGGGGCCTCTTTGTCTACAGATTTTAGAGAACCAAACAACTTCTTAAAAAAGAATCTTACTTCCTTCCCATCTATTTCTTTGACTCCCTATATTCTATTTCTGCAGATGGCTGGAGAATTTGTGAACTTATGAGCAGGAGTACAGGTATGTGGGTTTGGGGCAGAGGTGAGTACAGCAGAGACACTGACTCCTCCGCATGCACCAGCTGGCTGTACTGCTGCTGTAGCCAGCCCTGTGCATACCTGTGGTCATGGGAGAAAGGCTGTGTCATCAGAGCCTGAGAATGAAGACAGAAGAGGAAGGAACTACGTTGAGACATGAGAGGAGACTTCAATAAAGTCGGTATTGGATGAGGAAGGATGAATGCATACAACCTCAGCATGCAGATCAAAAGCCAGTAGTTTCATATCCCAAGAAGCAGCCAACAAGGTAGGAAGCCAGTTCTCTTTGCACCTTCTACTGAGATACAGCAGGGCTTGGAGATTGGAATTGACCAGGCCCTGGAGGAGAGTTCTACCACTCTTTCTTGGTTCATTGAGCATTCCTATCAATCCCCACAAGAGTCATAAACTCCTCATACAATGTATACTCAATATATATGTGGGCCATTTTCTTTTACTACAACTCTCAGAGGGCATTCACCCTGTCAGTCAATGTCCTTGGCACACAACGGGGTTCAAATAATACCTACTAGTTGAATGAAGGCCCGTGTCCTGACCACTTCTGGTGCTACTATTTTTTTGTGACACCAAAAAACTTTAGATTTTTTGACAATCTAAAGTTCCTTCATCTTCTGTTTTTTTTTTTTTTTTATCTCTTATGGTTATTGCTTTTCTGTAAGTGATTCACCATCAATGACTCATCACCCCCTAGAGAAGGTGACCAAAATTAAACTTTCAATTTCACTCACAGAATCTACTCTTTCTTTCCTGTCCTGAAACTATCAGTTTTCCAAACAAGAGCAAATCTTCAGTTTTTCCTAAATGAAATTATTTTCTCTGCCCAAATGAGTGGCAGATTGTGAAGTATAGATGATGGAGTCAGGTGGAGTTGAGTGAGAATACAACTCTGTCTTCAGGTTAGTTATCTCTAAGCTTGAGATCTCTATCCTGCTACCAATGGCAAAGGTTGCTGAATTATAATTATTAATATTTTAAATAAATATTTATTTTAGGTATTAGTAGTAGCTGTTTTACTACCCTATTACGTAGTTACTAAGTACTAAGAACCATGCAATAACCGTGCTATTACTTTAATCTTCACAACAACTTGGTGAGGAAGGTTCTCATGTTACCTCCATTGTCCCAGAAGGAGGAGACTGAAGCTGGTTAAGGATCTTGCCCAAGGTAACAGAGAGCTACTAAGTGTGGGAAAATAGAAACTGAAACACAGGCAGTGGAACTTCAGGACCGAGGCTACATTGACTGGCAAGAAGAACGGTAATGAATAGTTTTCAAAAAATCATGACAACGTTAATTCTATGGTGTTGTCAGAATTTATTGTTTTACCGTCTTAGATCTCTTTTACTATCACTAAAAAAGTCTACCCTAATTTCCTGTGATGCAGATGACTTTTTTGTGTGTGTTTGTGCCCTCAGTATCACAGTATAATAAATAACTAGGTCTGCTTCCAGAAAACAAGATGAGGGGGAAAGAGGAGATGACACAGAGATGTTTGCTCGTCTAGGAGTCTCACTCACTGGCTGCCATTTGTTTATTGCCCAAATGTTTGACTTGGCCCCTAAAGCCCTTCGACACTAGAATATCAGCAGAGTCATAACATTCAAAGTCAATTTATTTTCCTCACTTTGTTTTCTTTCTTTTCTATGTGTTTTTAGACCTCCCTTTTCAATGTGTAACTAATATTTATCCAAAGTACCATTTTTTTTTTCAGATTTTGCCTGTGGTCTCTCTACACATTTATTTTTTAATTTCCAGAGACACTTAAATTTGTAACTTACTAAGCATTTATTACACCATTAGCCCTATCCAGTTGTTACTAATTTATGTATAAAGGAGGATGAGCTTAAAAAAATAAAATAATAGAACTGAGCTCATTAGCTGCTCTCAAGAGGCATACCAGTTTTTCCTGACTGTTCTTTTATTCATGTTCAGGGTCCTGCAAATGATAATCACATATTATTGGATTCAACCAAAGCCTACTAAATATCTATAAGTGAATACCAGAAAGAGAGTTGCCCTATAATTATTGATAAGAAAATAAGCATTAGGGGATAAAGATGAGGTGGCTTAGGCTAGCTTTGAATAGGCAAAGCCAAAGATAATGCTAATCATTGTATTCCCATGTCTTCCTATCAGCTACTTGTTCCTGAAAAAGCTTAACATGCAGAAAGTAGTTCCTAAGTAAACAAAGCAAAATACTCCTAAATCTGAGAAGTTTCTGTCTTTGGTGATGAGAGAATGACATATATCCCACTACGGTAAGTTAAAGACCTCCATTTTTGATGGATAAGTATACTCAGAAATATTTCTGATTTTAAAGAAGCCCTCGGCTTCTATTGGGATGGACAGGTAAGTCTCAATTCTTCAGCTTCTCATTATTTTTCTTCCTTCCAACTTGCAGACATCTGGTAATTTATACATTTGGGACTATCTTATTATGTGGCAGCTGAAGTGAAAATGGCAATTATTACTTTCAGTACAGAACAACTGAGAAGATCGTGCAGCCTCCTGCAGGAGGGCTCCAGTTGCTAAAAGATCCATACAGAAAAGATACTGGCACTGGCCTCATTTCCTATACAAAGTGGTGCCTGGGGAAGGGCACATACCTGCTCTGCTGAAGCAGGCCTGGCAACTTATCATCCAGGAGCGCCACACACTGAAGTAATTATGCCCTAGGCTGCAGCTCAGTGGAGGAGTGATGTCCTGAGTCACACATGCATAGAAATCTGTGATATATGTTTATCCTATGACCTGATATTAGGAGGGTCAGAATTAACTCCTCCTCAACCCCAGGTTACACCATTAGTCATTAAACATGGGCTTCTTTATGCACATCTCCAAGTAGGTGACAAATGACAGGATGTAATGCCTAGACTTAGGAGACAGAAAAGCAGCCTTCAGATGTTAACTCCCTTCTTTTCCTCCCAGGAACACAAGGATGGAAAAACTGGGGATGGTACTAACATCTATAACCCCTATCTTAACAACCCTTAACTACCACCTCTATCCCCCATCCTGCATCCTCAAGAACTGAGGACCTATTTTTTATTTTTATTTTTCCCTGTAAGCACAGAGGAACACTGGAGACAGTGAGAAAAGAAGGAAACACAATTCTCTGTTCCAGGATCACATTTATAAACTTTTCCTTACATTCTTCCTAAAAAGAATAGCTTTTCTTCAAGACATTGGGAATCACCTGGTCATTATCTAAGATTAAATGAAAACTTCTCACCTGGTGATTGAGTGATAGCAGACATTTAAAAAGACATGACACTGGTTTTCCTCCTGTTTTAAGCAATTGAACTAGAAAAACTATTTAAGGTCCTTCCACTTCTAAAATGCAGGCATGCCATAATTTCCAAACTCAAAAGAACGACCCCCTGCAAATCTGAACCGAGTGCCTGCTATCTACACCACAGCAAGACTTCAGGATAATAAGAACATGCATAGTAATATACTGCTTCATACCCAGCCCTGGGTCTCCTTAAGAAAGCTATATACAAAGCCTGCTAACCTATAGAGGGGGAGAAAGTGATTGTTTTTCCCTTTGTTTCTCCTTCAGAAAAAGACCCCTCATTTTACAGTTGGCTACTTTTATTCTGCTTATTTTGACTTGAATTATTAGTACTGCTCAGATTTGAAAATCCTTTAATAACCATTCTGAAGACTAACAAGCATAAAAAAATTACAGTCAGTTATAAATTAATCACTGGTGAATTTCAAGCCAGTACTCTTGCATGTTATTCTAAAGGAGATACTGTAATTTTCAGGTCACAATTCACGTGGTACAGCAGAATCCTTCATGCTGAGCATCAACCAAGGCAAATATTGTCCATGGTTACCCCCAAAGACAGAATCCCATTCAACATGGGGTCCACAGCTGAGGTTTGCATGCTATCAAAAATATGAAAAGCCCGACATCTCACTCACCACATTCTCTCAGTGAGCTAAACCAAAGCACTGGGAACTGCATATATGTTTTATCAAGGGGACCAGAAAAAGTGTGCAGATTCACTCAGAGACCAGAAAAAGTGAGGCATACAGGAGCAAAGCAGCCCCCTCATCCAAATCAAAGCCCTGCCGGGCAAGAAAGTTGCTCCACTTACCCAGCATAGCGGTTGTTGTAAAGGTGACTATGCCCTGGTTGCAGAATCCTCAAAAAAAGCCAGCAAAGAGGTAGAAAAGCAGCTGGCTGGCTCCTGGGCTTCCCGAGGAACTTCATAGCGTTACAATGAGAGGAGTTGAAAGTTACAGCAGTCACCAGAGGAGGCTGGAGGTAGCTCACAGCACCCCCTGCTCACCACGCACGTTGTCTGGGAAGGGGGTGGGGGAGGCTTGGGAATGAGCAAAATGTGACACTTCTTTCCAGCCACAAAGAAAAAAAAAAAAGTTTAGGCTGCTAAGGAAGGGAAGTTGCTATTAAGACTTGGTCTTGGGAGGAGAAGCTGCAGCCCAGCCCAGCCGGGGAGCCTGATCCTTAATCAGGCTCCCCTGGAAGGGGCTGGGCCTCCATGGTGCTGACTCATGGCAGGGGTTGCTGGGTGCTGCTTCCTTTGGGTAACTCTTCTCTGTTTTGTGGTTGATTTGCTTTGCCAATTTAAGGCCCCTATGTTTTTTGGACAACCATTCTCCCTCTTACCTTCTGCATAAGGACCCTGTCCTAATTGCAAACAGTGTGTCCGAGGATGAACTCAGTAAAAGGCACTTCAGAACATTCCAGGCTTCATGTTTTGCTCTCTGACGACAGATTTCTGCACTGGTTCCCTGCATAATGAAATGCACAGTGCATCGTATTGACGAGCACGTGCACAGGAGGAATCTGTGCCACCTGGATTAGAGAAGTTGGCCTCAGCTGCCTCTCCTGACTGTGCTGGGAGGGAGCAGCAGCTTCGTTTGGCCACAGGGAGCTCTTGGTATTCCTTCTGCATAGAAGCACCCAGATCTTCTGTGATTTTAGAAGTTCTCATGGAGACTAGGGGGCCTCCAAGAGCATTACTACCCTGGCTGCACATTTGGAATCATTTAGGGAACCCAAGCATTTAAATCAGAATCCCGAGGGGTAGAATCAGTAATTTGAAAACTCCCCCAGATGATTCCAATGTTCAACCACTGCGCTGGTCTAGAGCAGGCTTCTCAAACTTCAGTACAAATCACCTGGGGTTCCTGTTGCTCAAAAGCTTTGGCATTGTAGTAGGCTGGGCCTAGGGCCTGAGATTCTGCATTTCCAATGAACTTCCAGGTGATAGCGATGTAACAGGCTTTCCAGGCACACTTTATAAAAGCAAGAGTTGAGTTTAGAAGGAGGTCTGCCTTTTTTCTTCCTCTAAAGACAAAGGCAAAAACAAACAAACTAATCTAGAAAGAACCATTTCCTTCTCATTTTTCCCCTTATCAGTGATGGAGAAGCTGTTTTTGTTTTTTTGGTTTTGCATTCATTGCTTCTACCTGAACACATCAGAAAAACCATTTTGGGGGTGTGCTTTGCTCCATTAATGAGAACAATCTTAACTAGGGTGCCTCCTGTGACCTCATGCCACCTCCTGGTAGCACTCTGAAAGGGAGAATGAGCCAACATCTCCATCACACTTGGTCACGTTTCCTGAAAAGCGGTGCCCAAGAACTCCTGTACCTTCCATTTTGACAGCCCTGAGCAACTGTTAGAAGAGAAAGCACCAAACCTTTCCCATCTTCTCTCCATGGGGAGTTCAACCAAGCTCCTTTGACAGGTTCAATTTCAGGCTCATGACAGCTGAAATGACTTTCATTTAAAATGGCTCTGAAAATCCTCAACTTTCCCAGCGTCAATTGAGTTAATTTCTTTTTCTGTGTCCCTCCCCCTACTACCTGGCAAGTCTTCTGCCATAAGACTCACTATACAGAATTAATATCTTTGTCTAATTTCTTCACACAACTGCCTTCTCCTGTAATGCAGAACTGTATCCCTTAGTTCTTCATACACATGCAGCTACTTACACTTCCTGGAGAGAAGCAAAACGTGCATTGAAGGAATGATCAGGAATGCTTATTAAGTGAATGATAAAACTAAGAAGAGATTCAGTCAATTCTCTGTAGCTAAAGGAAAGAACATATAGGCAGCCGAGATGCCTTTGGGGAATGGAAATTCCCCAGATCTCCTGGTTTTGTTTCTTTCTTTGTTTATATTGTTATTTTCTTCCTTCCTGACTTCATGCCTAGTGCTTTGGTCTTTCTAAGCTGAGAAGGCTGCTCTGCAAGGCTCACAGGGATTCTTGAGGCCTTTTTGACAAGGCCAAGAACGTCTACACAACAGCCAGTGAACTGTTGAAACAAGAGGTTGCTGTGTAAATAAAACACTTCACCTCTTTGCATTTCAGTATGTCAGAACAATGTATAAATCTGTCATATTATATCACAACATTAAACCAGGAATGTTCAGTCTCTGTCTAGGGATTAAGCTCATCTTCAAATCATTCTGGAGGTCTGGATCCAGCAAACATATTCGACAAAGGCCTCTCTCAGATTCTGAGACCGAGGAAATAATTTCTTGAACCATTGAAAATGCAAAAGACCCTGGCAATATCCTATAGCCTTCCTAAAAATTTCAGATCAAAGAGAGGTTCTCAAACAATAGAAATCGTTCCTAGCAATCTTCCTCGGCTTTCTTGAGGACCAGGTTATCTGATTAAACTTCTCTTGGAGAAGATAAGCTCCCATAAAAAGAGTGATAAATGAAGTCCATTTAGCAAGTGGGAGGAGAACAGTTTTTTATAGATGGATTCAAAGATAAAAGTTCCATTTTTTTAAGGCAGTGAGAGGGAGTGAATTATTAAGCCAGTTACAGATTTGAAGATGAGAAATTCTATTTATTGGCTATGCCTTTTTCATATTTTAGTGAAAGAGGGGAATTTATCACAAGAAACATTATTATGCAGAGAAAGAAAGGAAACTACATTTGGGAAAGAAAGATGTCACACTGGATTGGGTCTGTTGGTGATCATTAGATAACTTTTAATATCTCTTTCAGATCTGAAATTTAATGTTATTAGAGGAAATATTTTGCAAATCCTCTTCGTAATTATATGAGTGAGAGCCACATAGGTTTATTTTGGGGAATCTATCTGGAGGAGATAAGTGGGTGTGTTGGGGTTTGTAGAACAGGCAACCTATCCATCGCATTTGGTTTGGGACCCATTTCTCAATGTCCTATTAGCATAGACCTTATTGCCTATCAGGTCTGTTTTACAGCTTTCTAGCATTGTTCTAACCAGAGGGAATAGGAAACATGACATGAAGTTCCTGCCTTGTGGCTTGGCACTTTTGTGAGGAATGTTCTGGAGCTTCTTTGACAACACATTGCCAATGAATCTCTCTCCCCTCTACCTGATCAGCTTCTCCTGCTTTCTCCTGGTCTTCAGTCATTCTTTTATCCACCATCCCTATTTCTTTGTTCTTTTTTGAATTTGTTATTGCTTTATGTCTTCATTTTTGTCCAGCACACTCTTGAACCCTGACAATTGCTTTCCCTTCCTACCACCCTGCTGAAGTCTCTCTCAAAGGTCAGCAGTGACCTCTCAGTGGAAAAACACTCTGCCCTAGCCTGACTTCATGTTGCCTGGTTTCTGAGGCTGTTCACCGACCCTTGTTTGAAACTCTTTTCTCCCTTGGGATTTGGGACACTATCTTCTATTTTTCTGTTTCCTAGGGCTCTTTTTTATGTTTTGCCTGCTTAAAAAGTCAGCGTTTCATGGGGGCCTGTGTCTGGCCCTCTTCTCTTCTTCATCCATATCACTCTAAATATAGTCTCTGAATGTGACCCTTAGCGCTGGTGGAAGGCCTGACACCCAGTGGTTCAACAAATTCCACAGAAACAGATCACTGATGCTGTGATAGACAGTTAGCAAGGTAGGTAAAGATCACGGAGTAGACATTAAACAGTGTATGAGAAGAAGCCAGCAGACCCTGAGGAGGAGGGCAATGTGTAGGGTGAGGGACGGGGACAACAGCAATGCAGACACAGGGAACAACATGTGCAAAGAAGCACTGTTCACAGCTTACTACTGTCTTTCACTGAATGTCAACAGGATGAAGAGTGACAGGTAGGTATCTCGTCTGGGCATTCAAGGACCTTCAAACTTTTTCTTTTTATCTTATTCAATATTCATTCAATGCTTCTGATCCTTTTCCTCCCTGTGTGTTTGTTGGCAGTGTTTTCTGGGTAATGATGGCTACCTCTTTCCAGCTAAGTCCTTCTGACTCTTCAAGGCCCCAGGTCAGTCTCTTCTATGAATCCATTCAAGACCATTTTTATCCACAGCAGTCACTCTCTCTGAAAACCAGCATTTATTCACATGCACCCCATGCTTCAGTGGGTGTTGCAATTAATATTACAATTTGTTTTAAACTCCTCAGGGCCGGTACCCTATTATTTACACCTTCATGTTCCATAGTGCCTAGGGCGTGCTGGGTCCACAGCAGACATCCACTAGCAAAGCCATGGGACTTTCAGCCTGGTTCTCAAAGAGACCTCTCAATCGGAATCCTAGACTGCACCCTTGTCCTTAGGCAGATGTCTCAAAAGAAAAGTCCTGCTCGCTCCAGTGAAAAGCAATTTCAAGAGCATGTCTTTTTAATGGGTAAGCCTATTATTATAATTTTAGGTCCTTGTAATTATGTTACAAAGATGTTTTATAGCATTTATAGAGCAAAATCAAAGTAGTTTGATGTAAGCAAGTAGACATGAATTCTACCTGCTGGTTCAAAGTTGTAGCTGGCTTCTGTTTTCTCTCTCCCAATCTCCCTTCTACTTTCCTGTCTTTCTGACTTGACCCCAAGATGTATGAAGAAATAAAGTAGGGAAAACACAGAAGATAAAGATACCTTTAAAAATTGCTATTTCTGATGAACAGGGAAGAGATGTATATGACATTAATTGTTTTAATGAAAATTAAGAAAACATGGAGAGGGATAAAGTGGGAGACAGATTAAGAGAGTTTGATTACAGGGCTGGGGATTATAGATCAGTGGTAAGATGCTCGCCTGGCATGCTTGAAGCCTTGGGTTCAGTCCCCCACACCACCAAAATAAATGAATAAATAAATACATATTAAAAAGAAAGTTTTATTAGAATAAGTTCAAAAGCAGGATCAAAGCAAATGAATGGAGACTACTCTCCTATCCATCTGCCTAAGGCAGTGGGAAGTCATGGGGGGAAATATAAATATAAATCAGAAAAGATTCAAATGTTCACAAAACTTTATATTAAAAAAAGATTAGATAGAGGGGAAATTTCAGATATGACAAGACTCAATAGAAGAGGTGACAGAGCTGCCTTAAGATGAAAAGCTGTTGTAGGGAAGAAAATAAATCAGGCAAAAAGTGCTTTTTCGCCTGGGGAGACGCTGGGGAGACGCTGGCAAAGGTGGGTGGAGGAGAAGTTTTCTTGGTGCTGAAAGGAGAGAACAGAAAAATGAAAATAGGGAGGGAATTTTTCTGTTTCTAGAAAGTGAACTGAAGAATACATACTAGAAAACTTTGAGATTGACTTGAAGGTATCACAAGGAGGAATTAACAGTAAAGATGAAAAAGACTTCAAAAACAAAATCTTCTAAGAAATAGGTTGACTTTTAGTGAAGAATAAAATAACAAAGCCCATAATTAAAGGAATGTGTTTACATTTTTCAAAATGAGAATTTTAGGAGCCGAAGATCATACTTCTGTTAAATATAAATCAGACAAACCGACAAACCAGACAAAAGATTTTTTTTTTTTTTTACAAAAGTAGCAACTGGAAGAATGGCATTAGACTCAAAAAGTGAACTTGGAAAAACTGCTCGTAGTAGGTAATTAAAAGGTCAAATGAAGAGAAAACATTGATGAGACAGCATAATTATTACATATTATAATTATTATATATTGCATATATAACTAATGATTTCATTTGCCCTAAAGACCAAATGTTTCTAACATTTGGCAAATAACAGTAGAAGAGAAATCTAACAGATTTTTTTCCCCCAAACTTATGTTTTTTCATAATTTTGTAAGGAGCAATTTAAGACTTTCCTATATGCAAAAATGATTACTAAGTTCTATTTTTTTTTCTTTTTTACTAAGTCCCTTTCAATGGAATGCTGGAGTGTGTGGAGACCACTGGACTTCATTGGGATATGCAACTTAGTCTCTAATTAGGCTATTTTATAATCCTATAAGTACAAGAAACTGGTAAGAACATGAGTAATTTTGTGCTTTTACTATTTCTTATTTTGTGTAAATATCTAAAAAGCTTCTCACTGGTGGAGGGATGAACTTTCCCCTGCTCTAGGGAAAATGGTGATTTTGCTTTCACTTGTTTTCCCCATCTTTTAAAGCCCCTGTAAACATGTAGTTATTTTTTTTTTCTTTTCACATATAGTTCTTTGATTTCTCCTTTGAACTACTAATAATATCTTTTCTGGGTACCTATGTAATTAATAAATTAAATCTGATACATGCTCATTTTATATTCATATGAGAACTATTTTTTTAAATCTTAACCTGTTTCGCAGGTCCCACTAAGATGCTCAACTCTCAGATGGATAAGCTTCATCACTAGAAATGGTGCCCATCAGTCTTCATCCCCCAAGGCAAGTCTGTTCTTGGTCTACAGAGGTGAACCAGATATGGCAACAGAGCTTCACTGACTCTCTATTTTCCAATTAAGATTTTCCTCTCCACTAATTCATCTTTTGTTATCTGTGTCCTTAAACTAAATTTGGACTGAGGATGGCTCTGTTCATTAAGTCCTTATGTTATGAACTTCAACCTAATTTAGCACAGAGTAGCCAAAAATGTAACTAGAAGTTATACTTTTATAGCAAATAGCTGAGTCTCAGCCAATGACAGTAGGCATACTTCGGTCAATCATAAGTGAGCAACTGATCAAAAACATGTCAAAATAAAGTGAATGTCAAACTTACCATAGTGTAAGGATCAAGGTCTTTCTGTTCCTCACTTCCACCTTCAGTCCATCAATGCTGCAAGCCCTTGCATGTTATGAAAGGGAGCTCTCTGAACCTCATTCTTTGCTCAAATTCTGTTTGGTTTATCCACCTGAAGCTTTCCTTTTAACAATGAAAGGCTACTAAATTATCCCCCATTGATGGTAGTAATGGTTATGAATTTGGCTCATGACCTGATCATTTGGTTTAGATGGATTTAAGTTTCTCTAAATGGATTTATGGTTTATAGAGATCTGTTCTCTCTGAGTGACAGACATCTTGATTATTTCTTATTTCTCTGTTTACCTATTTTGAGTTCAAGACATTTCAGAATATCATGCCTACAGAAAAGGAGAAAAGCTGTTTGATATCTTCACTTGTGAGTTTTTATAATTCTGTATTTATTCTTGACCTATGACTGAAATGGTAGAATTAAAGCTATAAAGTATATATGGATTTGTGGACTACATGACCAACATCCAGAAAGCACTTTACCTTTCATTGTGTGCATGCATAATGTTTTTCACTCTCCAGAAGCTACTAATAAATTACATTTTAGAGATCCTTAATAAACAATTCTGCTCCCAATGTCTTATAGAATAAATGCACATTGAGTATCACTCAAATTCTAATAGGTAACTTGAACCAATAATACTTTCAATGTGCTCTAATGTTTAAATAAGTATCTCTTTAGAAATCTAACTTGGAAATAATGTAAGGATACAGGATCACATAATTAAGGTAAATCTTTGGCAAACAAACCTAGTTTAATAATTTTGATAAAAATAGTACAATTATTTCTGATTTATCAGTATTACAGTAATACAAGAGTACATTTTTGGATCTACATTTCTTGAAGTTCTACAGGTGTACTTACTGATTATGAGAAGTACAAATATGTGTAACTAAATTAAATCATTCTGACATTTTATTTCAGTAAGAATCATGTTTTGCAGTATATTAGCTTGAAGATCATGTCTAAGATCAGCAAAGAACTTAAAAATAAAAAAGATAAATAACTCAATTTTAAAAAATGGAGAGAGAATCAGATTAGATAATTCTGCAAAGATGATATACAAATGGCCAAAGGCACAGAAGAAGACACTCAACAAAATTAGTCATTAGGGAAATGCAAACAAAATCCACAGTAAGACACCATTTCAAACACACAAAGATGGCTGTAAGGAAAAATAATGATGAGTACCGTCAAAAACGTGGAGAAATTGGAACTTTTCAGATGTTGCTGGTATGAATGTAAAATAATGCATCTACTGTGGAAAACCATTTTGCAGTTCTTTAAAAAGTTAAGTGCATACCATATGATCCAGAAATTCCATGCCTAGCTTCCACCAAGAAAATTTAAAACATATGTTCACATTAAAAACTTGTACACAAATGTTCACGGCAGCATTATTTAAAATAGCCCCAAAGTGGAAACAACCCAGATAGCCATAATTGATGAATAAACAAAATGTAGGATTCTGGGAAAATGGCGGAGTAGAGGAGGCCACTTTCCACATCACTCCATGGTGTGAGATCAAGGTAGCAGATCCACAGTTCCTCAGTGAGGTGCATGAAAGGGATTTCAAACTGGACACTCATAGTGGCTTGGGGACTGAGAGAGTGGACATAGTAAAATAAAGAAGAAAGCCCCCACTTCCACAGCCATCTGCCGGAGCCAACCCACCCCTGGCAAGAGGAGGGGGACTAAAGAGAGCTGAATGTCAGGTGGCACCATGGCATGTCTTGGTGTACAGAAATCTGAGATCAAAACACTGCATGGATCTATCCCAAATAAGAGGGAGCAAACCATGTGTGTCCTTGACAAGCAACTGAGGTGTTAAATAAGCAGTTGCTGTATCCCAAATGGCTGTGGAGAGCTGAGGTGGAGGTGAGCACACCTGCAGTGATAATAGCAGGACTCAGGAAATCAGAGAACAACAACAACAAAAGTCAACATACAGCCACAGTATCTTGGCAGGTGCCTAGTGAGGGACCTCAGTGGTGTCTGGAATAATGTGAGAGAAACAGGTGTGGAGTGGCCTGTGCCTAGGGAAACTGGAGTTGGAAGGGCAAAGGGGAACCTTTGTGTCTGGCAGCTCATTTGGTCCGTGAGTTGCTGTGGCAGGGTGAATACATTCACTAACTTCAGCCAGGAAAGCTGAACTCCTTGGCAAAAGTGAGTGCAGGATTGGCCCCTCTGCCTGATAATTGGATTTCTTGGGAGGCACCTGAGAACCAAACCCATGGACAAGATTGGCCAAAGTCTAGCCCCAGGGGAAGATCAAAATAGTCTATCCAAAGAAGGTATCTTTTAACCTAGCCTGACAAGATCTGAAGCCCCAGTCGATCCAAGCACCCCCAGCTGGGTCTCCTCATCACAGAATGCACTGCAAAAGTGGGACCCTGGGAGTGCACAGGTCTGAAGGGTCAAAATGCAAACTGACTGTACATCTTAACCCATCTCACCTCATACTGGGGAGAAGGGAAACCAAGTCTTATACCACACAGCTTCAGTCTTAGGCAACTGCAACTGGTAACTCCGAGAGCAACACAATAACAGGACGGAGTGAACATCCCTCCTCCTCTTGTTCTATCAGTACTTTACTCAAGAATAATTGGAAAGAAAGACTATTGGCTGTAGAAATTGACCATCCATTCTGGTCAAATATTTTGACCACATCAGTGGAGAAGGTCACTTCAGTTTACACCAAGATATTGAATTTTTCCTTTTTTTCCTGTTTTTTTTTTAATACATATACTTTTTAAATTATTTTTTTCCTTATTCTTCCATGTTTGTGCACATATCTGTGTGAATTCTGGCTGTCCCAATTCTTTCAGGGACATATATCCATACACTTATTTGTCATGTTCTCTCTTATATTCAGCATTTTTTAAATGTCTGGCATTGTCTTGTGAGGATTTAGGTTCATTGGATTGCATATCTGATTTTGTAGTATTTTCATGTGTTTATTTCTCTTATTTCTCTTTCAATCTTATCTTCTCCTACTATCAGCCTAATTCTATTGTTCTTTCTCCCCTCTCCAAATACTGTGCTTCCCCCCCCATAACTATCACCTGATTCTGCTCTTTTGTATCTCTTTGTTCACTTTCTGAAATCATAAAGTCTTTTCTAACTTCTTAACACATTTCCCATTCCTCTCAATTAACTGTATTTTTACCATCATTCAGATCTAAATGGCTTATATAATTGCTGACCCCACTATTAATGCTAATAAAATCATTTACTGCTGGGCATAATATAGCTGACACCTGCTATTTGCTTTAAAGCCAGAACTAGTTCATGGTTCTTGTTTTCATTGCTGACAATTGCTGAAGCCACCATTCCTATTTATTGGTGGCAATTAATGTTGAAGACACCATAGCAGGATCTGGGTATTTGCTTTAACACTGTTTACTGTTTATTGTTTGCAACAGTTGTTACTATTGTTTAGTTTACCCCCATTCTGTGAGGTACTTGGAACCTATAGGGACACTAAAAGTTCAGAGGTTAGAGATTCTGCTGCAGAACTAAACATTCCCTCACATCATTCCCACTGGAAGAAAGGAGGAGACAAAAAGCCCCAAATCATCAACACGGATCCAAGAAGAAACAACCAGACAGGGAACTGAGGTCCCACCCATTAGCATCTACTCATACATTAAAAATGGAGAGAAGTCCCATAACAAATAAGATAACTACACACAAAAGGATAACCCCCCAAAATTTAGAGGAATCCACTTCAACGGATGTGCAAGACCAAGACCTCTAAAAACATGAGAAAACAGGCAAACAAGTCTCCCCTCAACAAAGGGACCACTGAGAGTGAGGTAGATGAAAACCCAGAGAAAAGATTCTAAAAACTGATTATCAAAATGTTCAATGAACTAAAGGAAGATCTAAGGAAGGAATTAAGATAGTAATTACAGGAGATGAAAGACCATTTTAATAAAGAAATAGAAATAGGGAAAAGAAACCAAGCAGAACTCTTAAAAAAATGAAAGGCAAGATCAATCAGATTACAAACTCACTTGAAGGCATCAATAACAGACTAGATGATGTAGAAAATAGAACCTCAGCCCTTGAAGACAGAACTTCAGGCATTGAAGACAGACTACTCTTGAATACACAGAAGGCAAAAAAGGGGGAAACATCATAAAATATAACCAGAATATGCAGGAACTCTGGGACAACTTTAAAACACTAAGCCTGAGAATAATTGAGATAGAAGAGAACATAGAGATACAAATGAAAGACATGAATAAAATTTTCTTCTTCTTCTTCTTTTTTTTTTTTTTTTTTTGGTACTGGGGATTGAACTCAGGGGCACGCGCCTGCTGAGCCACATCCCCACCCCTGTTTTGTATTTTATTTAGAGACAGGGTTAGAAACAGTGAGAAGAACTAAATCAACAAGATCAGAGATGAAAAAGGAGATATCACCACATATCCCTCTGAAATCCAGAGGATTATCAGTTCCTATTTTGAAATGCATATGCAAATAAACTGGATAATCTGGAAAACAGATTGGACAAATTTCTAGACACATATGACCTGCCAAGTTGAGCCAGGAAGATACAGAAATTCTAAGCAAACCAATATCAAATAATGAAATTGAAACAGCAATTAAAAGCCTTCCAAAATAGAAAATCCCCAAACCTGATATATTCTCAGATGAGTTCTACCAGGCCTTTACAGAAGAACTAATACTAGTCTTTCTCAAACTATTTCACTAAATTGAAGTAGAGGGAATACTCCCAAATATCTTTTTATGAAGCTGATACCAAAACCAGACAATGATGCATCAAATAAAGCAAACTACTGAATAATATCCCTGATGAACATAGATGCAAAAATCCTGAATAAAATATTAACAAACCACATTCAAAAGCACAGCAAGAAGGTTATACACCATGGTCAAGTGGATTTCATTCCAGGGATGCAAGATTGTTTCAACATCAATAAATGTGATTCATCACTTAAACGAATTAAGAACAAAAAATTTACAATCATCTCAATATATTCAGAAAAGCCCTTGATAAAATCCAACATCCATTTATATTTAAAATGCTGGAGAAGCTAGGGATCAAAGGAAATTACCTCAACATCATAATGACCACTATGACAAACCCAAAGCCAACATCATACTGAATGGGAGAAAAACTAAAAGCATTTCCACTAAATTCAGGAATAAGACAAGGCTGTCCACTCTCCCCATACCTATTCAATATAGTCCTTGAAACATTAGCCAGAGCAATCAGGCAAGAAGAAGAATTCAAAGGGATACAAATAGGAAGAGTTGAACTATCTTTCTTTGCCAATGATATGATCTTATTTATAGAAAATACAAAAAAAAGCCTCCACCAGAAGACTTCTAGAGTTTATAAATGAATTTAACAGAGTAGTAGGCTACAAGATCAACACCCATAAAGCAATAGCTTTCCTATACTCCAATAATGACTCAGTTGAGGAAGAAATCAGGAAAATCACTCCATCCACAATAATCTCAAAAAAAAAAAAAAAAAAGGAAAAATAAAAAAAACCAACCTTAGGAATTAATATAACCAAGAAGGTAAAAGATCTCTATAATGAGGATTATAGAACACTGAAGAAAGAAACTGAAGATGTCCTTAGAAGATGGAAAGACATCCCATGTTCTTAAATAGGCAGGATTAATATCGTCAAAATGGATATACTACCAAAAGCAATATACAGATCGAATGCAATTCCCATCAAAATATCAATGACATTCTCCACAGAATTAGAAAAAAAACAAACAGTTCTTACATTCATTTACAAGAATAAGAGACCCAGAATAGACAGAGCAAACTAGGCAAGCAAAGTGAAGCAGGAAGCATCACAATACCCAATCTGAAATTATACTACAGAGCTGTAGTAACAAAAACAGTCATGAAGAGCAATGGAATGGAATAGAATAGAAGACACAGACACCAACCCACAAACCTATAGCCCTATGATATTTGACAAGGGTTCCAAAAATATATCTTGGATAAAAGACAGCCTTTTTAACAAATGGTGATGGGAGAATGAATAGTACATGTAAAAAAAAATGAAATTACACCCCTATCTTTCACCCTTCACAAAACTCAGATTGAAATGGATCAAAGACTTAGGAATTAGAGCAAAAACCCCATAACTGTTAGAAGACAACATAGAGTCAATACTCCATCATATAGGTGTTGGCACAGATTTCCTTAATATTAGGGTTTGGATGTGAGGTGTCCCGCAAAAGCTCACATGTGAGACAATGCAAGAAGGTTCAGAGGAGAAATGATTGGGTTGTGAGAGCCTTAACCCAATCAGTACATTAATCCCCTGATAAGGATTTAACTTCATGGTAACTGAAGAGGTAAGGTGTGATTGGAGACTAAGACCTCTGAAACTCTGAGCCCTCAAATAAACTTTTCCTCCTCTACAATTGTGCTGGTCAGGTCTTTTAGTAACAGCAGTGAAAAAGCTGACTAAAACACTTAACAAGACCCCCAAAGAACAAGAATAAAACCAACAATCAATAAGTGGGGTGCCATTAAACTAAAAAGTTTCTGTGCATCTAAGGAAACTAATAAGAGCATGAAGAGAGAACCTATAGAATGAGAGAAAATCGTGGCCAGCTACTCCCCTGATACGGGATTAATATCCAGAATATACAAAGAACTCAAAAAACTTAACATCCCAAATCAAATAACCCAATCAATAAATGGGCAAAAGAATTAAACAGAAACTTCCCAATAGAAGAAACACAAAAGGCCAATAAATACATGAAAAAAAAAAATGTTTAACATCTCTAGCAATCAGGGAAAGGCAAATCAAAATTACACTAAGATTTCATCTCACTCCAGTCAGAAAGGCAATGATCAAGAATGCAAACAACAATAAGTGCTGGCAAGGTTGTGGGGAGAAAGGAACACTTGTACAGTGCTGGTGGGACTGCAGACTAGTATAAACATTCTGGAAAGCAGTATTGAGACTCCTCAAAAAGCTAGGGATAGAGCCAGCATTATGTCCCCGCTATCCTACTCCTGGGTATTCCCCCCAAGCTCTAAAATCAGCACACTGCAGCAACACAGCACACATCAATGTTTATAGCAACGTACTTCACAATAAGTAAACTATAGAATCAACCCTGATGCCAATCAATAGATGAATGAATTAAGAAAATGTGGGATATAGGTGTATACACACACACACACACACACACACACTCATACAATAGCGTTCTAATCAGCCATTAAAAAGAATGACATTATGGCATTTGCTGGTGAATGGATGGAGATGAAGAATATCATGCCAGTGAAATTAGCCAAACTCAGAAACTCAAAGGTGGAATGTTTTTCTCTCAAAATGTGGAAGCTACAGTAAAACAAAGGAAGGGAGTGGGAAAGGTAAGATTACATAAAGAACCGATCAAATTCAAATTAATAGATGATGAAAGAAAGTCTAGTAGAGGAAGGAGAGGGTGGGGTAGGAGGGAGGAAAAGGAGGAGATAACAGGTGGGATCATGAACTAAAATAGATTTCTATACATGTATGATTTTGTTTGGATGAACTCAACTCCTATATAGCCATAAAGCTCTAATAAAAAAAAAAGTGTCATATAGCTACACAGTAGAATATTATTTGGCCTGGATAAGGAATGAATATTTGCTGTATTATGAATAAACCTTAAAAAACTACTAAAAAGAAGCCAGACTCAAAATCCATGTATTATGAAATTCTATTTCTATGTAATTTACAGAATGGGTAAAAACATGTAGACAGAAGATAAATTAGCAGTTGCCAAGGGAGGGGAGAAGAGAGAGGATGAGGTGTGAATACTCATGGGTAACAAATTTCTTTTGGGGGTGCTAAAACTGTTCTAGAATTGGATCATGCTAATGGTTGCATGAAAGTATTAAAAATATTCTAAATATACTGAGGATGTAGAACACTGATTACTAAACATTGATTAATAAGCATAGCTTTTAAGTTTATGTGCTTTTACTTTTCATGTACCACAGAAAGGCTCTTATCTTGGTAGATTGTTTTGCCCATTTCACAAGGCATTTGAGGTTATGGGAAGCACATTGCTATAGAAAGTTGTGTTATATACGTTTACAAGTTCTGCTTGTCTGCCAAAATGCTGGTCTCTGATCCACTCCCCAGTGTTCTCTGTAAAACAGAAGTTGGTTATTTTGGTTTTAAGTGGTAATTAATATTGGTAGTTGAGACTATTATAATAGGAAAAAATAGTCTTCTCCTAAAACAGCACTTTATTTCTGCTTTTTATTTTTCATTTTTTTCCTTTACACCCATTTATACTCTTAAAATCTAAGAGTTTTGTTTATGTGGGTTATAGCTACTGACATTGACTGTATTGAAAATTGAAGCCGAGCACTTCTAAAAATGCTTATGTATTGATTTGTCTGAAGGTAGCAGAGATAAAAGCATCGAATGCTAATAGCATCTTGTGAAATTAGTTCTGTGATCTTATGAGATCTGTCCTAAGTGCGAGTTCGTGCCAGAATTGAGAGCACAATGAAGGGCACAGTTTGGAATGTAAATTTTATTTGCCTTGGTTTATAATTCCCCGAGTCTGAAAAGCTATGGAATGTGAAAAGCTTAGCAAAGTTTGCTCAATGTTGATGAGGTTGCTTCCTTGATTTACTGCTTAATGCTCTTGCTTACTAGGAAGGGTTAACCTTTCCATGTCATCTTTCCACATCACAAAGACTCTGTGTCTTATCAGAGTGACTTTCTGTGCTTTAAACTGACTTTATTACATCCTGTATTATTTAACAACAAAAATAAAGAGAACAAAGAATCCTTGCTTTTATAAGAACTAACATTTTTCTAATTATGTTGACTTTTTTGCTTATTTTGAATTTTTCCCTTGCTTTGATTGAATGGGTAACAAGTATTATTTCTCAAGAAACCATGATCTGATCTTAAGTATCTAAATATCCTTTGATAATATTTTCTATTTTTATTTTCCCCAAATTAGACCCTCAATTATAAAAATAAGTGAAACTTTCAGAATATCTTTTGCTTTAAAGTTTATTTGCTTGCTAATAAAACTATATTTGTGATTTCCCAGAAGACCTTTTGGAAATCACATGGATTTACTCTTTCATCTTGTAAAGTACTAGAAATAATTAGGTTTTTAAAAATATCTATATTTTTATTGATGTGTTGTAGGAGAAGAGTTGTCTAATGGAAAGGGGTAATTCTCCTTCCCAGGTGAAATTTTCATAAATAGAGTATTATTAATACAAATATTTCAGAAATTGCATCCTATACAGGAAGTTATGAGAAATTTTCCAGTGTTCTTGGTGTGTATGATCTATTTCTATTTATCCATTGCCTGATGATAACGGGCCTCCACAGTATCTTATTTGGTCTATTTAGTGTTGCTACAACAGAATACCTGACATTGGATAGTTTATAAATGTAAAAGTTTTTTTGGCTCATTGGGAAGTGGGAAAAAAACAAAACAAAAAAAACATGGCACCAGTTATCTGTGAAGGCCTCAGCCTCCCAAGCTGCAGAAATTACAGTCGACGTGTCCCTCCATGCCCAGCCTGATCCCTTCTTAATGGTCCCATCTCTTAATACCATCACAATGACAATTAAATTTCAATGTGGGGTTTGGCATATGCCATAGCAAATGGGAAATGGTTCGTCTTCACAAATTTCAGTTATTTAAAAGCTTATTGTCTACAATCTTATTCTGAATTTAAATCCAGTAAATTCTAGGCCAGTGGCTCTCCATTGGCGATGTACATAGGATGTATTCATGAAATTTTATAAAGATAGAGATGTCTAGGTTGGACTCCAGACAGTAAAATTCTCTTTATATATTGCATTCCTTTGCAGATAATTTATATATTGTTTGTATTTTATATGCATTATATCTTGGGGTTATGATGTTATATATCAAACTTATTCCCTCTGTAAAAAGCATGCTCATCTAAGGTTGTAAGTTAAGATGTAACAATTGCTGAGTTCCTTGAAAATGGGCTTAGTCATGGTCTTTAAAATTTTTCTACTTCCATTTTTTGGAATTTTTAAATACCTTTATTTTATTTGTTTATTTTTTTAATGTGGTGCCAGGGATCGAACCCATTGCCTCATGCATGCTAGGCAAGCCCTCTACCACTAAGCCATAATCCCTGCCTGAATGGTTTTTTTTAATCTTGTTTTTCATGCTAACAATTTTGTTTATCAGTTGTGTTATTCTTCTTTTAAGCTTTTAGCAGACCTTTCACATTTGAAACGTATTGGTAATAAATTAACCACAACTATTTTAATCTCTGTCATCTACAGATAGTTTTTGTTTTATTTTGATTCTTTTTTGCTGTGAAAATTTAAAAAGTCATCAACAGAAGAAAACAGTTAAGTTTGGTTCTTCTTCCTCCTTCAGATCAGAACATGACCCATCTTCTCTGGGGTCTCTGACCTAAACACCTTTATCATCTTGTTCATACTTCTTTCTCCTTTCCGTACCCCAAAGTTTTCCATATTATTTGGCCTACTTATTCTTTTTCTTTCTTGGGCACACCAGTCCTTGTTTATTTCATTTCATCTCTCTCCTGTTCCAATGAGTAGATTTTTTTTATCTCTTACAGTTGCTGCAAGGACCTCTCTAACTCTTTGTCTTCCTTTTCCTGGTTTTTCTTTTACAAATGCTACTCACATTCCTAGACTTTGATCCCCTCTACTCACCCCATGTATCCCAAACCCATGCATCCTATGTGGAGCACTCCTTTCTGAGTTCCTTCAGGATTGTGTCTACATTTTCCTTGAGTGCAAACTTCTTAGTCCATCATAAGCAAACTCTTGTTTAGAATGCATTTCTCACTTCATTTTACCTGCTTGCTAGAGCAGAAAATTTGCTTGCAAAATTTTATTGAACTGTTTCTAAGTTGCTCTGTGGGCTTGGGATTCCCAAGCTGAAAATCAATCCAGTGCTTCCCTAAGTGCTTTGAGTGCTTTTCTGAATTAAATGAAAGCATCAAATATCCAACCAGAATTTCAACAGCTGTTGTATAAAGAATCTCATAGAGCCTCTTGTTATCTGAGTTAGCTCTTTATTGAACTGTATTTGAAACATGCAACTTGGCATTAAACTCACAGCTGCAAGATTTCTAGAAGGAAAAAAAAAAAAAACAAAACAAAAACCCAGTCTGGATAGGATTACATCAACTACAGAAGAAATGAAACCTATCTGTGATCTGAATTCTTGAGCTAGTCTGAAATGATAGTAGAAACAGTTTTTAGAACTGCTTGGGAAGCAGCCTACCTCTTACTACTGGGACTGAGGGCAATATCACTGTTTTTTTTCCCCCCTCAGTTTGTGCATTTTGACTAAGCCCCATCAAAAGGAGGTACAAGTCTTATTCTTAGAGATACTTCCTTTGTTCTTTTCAATAGCTCCTGAGCAGAAATAAATGCCTACTTAATTTTGGCAAGAACCCAAAGGTTTCAATGCATCAAATGAGAAAAAAACATGCAATTATACTTGTGGGAGTAATCCTCAAGTAATACCCAGTTTACTATTATGCTGTACACATAATTTGTCAGTAGGACACTGATTTCCACCTACCCCATCCCATCTGCCAATTTTCTCTTTTCTAAGCTTCCTCAACTCTGTTTACACTTGAAATGCCTTTGATACATTGGGGAATTGTTCTAAACTAATACGTCCCAAACTTTGTTGCCTGTGAGATTCACTCATGAAGATTTTAGAAATCCTAACCGGAATGTCTAGGAAAGAGCCAGGTATCACTATGTGAAAAAAAAATAATAATAATTGCCAGATGCTTCCAAAAGGCAGGACAATTTGGAAACCATTGTTCTAAGAGATTTATCCATATCAGCTCACTCAACACTTACAACACCATGACGTAGTACTATTACTATCCTTAGTCATTCAACAAATATATTATTGATCATCCCCAATAGGTCAGCCATGTGCTAGGCACTGGAGATACAGCACTGAACAAATGAGATAAAAGTCTTTGTTCTACTGGGGATCCCCATATGCCATATCACAGACTAGAATGGTGGAAGCTTTCCAAAAATCTCACTGTTGGTAAGTGGTAGAGCCAGGATTTGGAATCAGAGAATCTTAGGATTCAACCTCCTGGGCTTACAACTCACTGCCTCTCCTGAAGCCCTACAGTGTCCTGACATAAGGTTACTCTTCAGTCCTGATTTCACTAGACTTTCCTTGGAGCTTGACACTGTTGACCACCCCTTCTCTTTTCCACGTGGGATTTTGTTGTTTATTTTTGTTTTTGTTTTTCTAGGTTCCATGACTCATTCCCTCTCAGTTCTCATCTTCCCTCTCTCGCTGTTCTTTCTCATTTTTCCTTTCCGGTTGCCTGACTTTTGACACTGGCTTGCCAGAAGTCCTGCCTCAGCTCTCCCTCCCTCCTTCTTTATAATCTTATCTCTTTGTCGAATTAACTTCCATGTTAACTGGTAGGTATTCTGATCTCAATTCAAATGCTGTCTTCTAAGTGGCTTTCCTTCAGTTTCTAAAACTAGGTCCTGTTTCCCTCTTTCCCTCTTATGTATCCTCACAGGGTCCTTCATTTTTTCTAAAGTACTTCTTAGAATCAGTAACGTAAACTTATGTGTCTGCCTCCTTCACAGGTTTTCAGCACAATACCCTCTCCATCTTTGTTTCATTTTTGCATCTCCATCAGTTAACACAGTATGTGGCATCTTGTAGGAACTCAGTAAATGTTTCTTTTTTTTTTTTTTTTTTTTTTTTTAATTTTTTATTGTTGGCTGTTCAAAACATTACATAGTTCTTGATATATCATATTTCACAATTTGATTCAAGTGGGTTATGAGCTCCCATTTTTACCCCATATACAGATTGCAGAATCACGTCAGTTACACATCCATTGATTTACATATTGCCATACTAGTGTCTGTTGTATTCTGCTGTCTTTCCTATCCTCTACTATCCCCCCTCCCCTCCCCTCCCCTCCCCTCCCCTCTTCTCTCTCTGCCCCCTTTACTGACATTCGTTTGTCCCCCTTGTATTATTTTTCCCCTTCCCCTCACTTCCTCTTGTATGTACTTTTGTATACCTCTGAGGGTCTCCTTCCATTTCCATGCATTTTCCCTTCTCTCTCCCTTTCCCTCCCACCTCTCATCCCTGTTTAATGTTAATCTTCTTCTCATGCTCTTCGACCCTACTCTGTTCTTAGCTACTCTCCTTATATCAAAGAAGACATTAGACATTTGTTTTTTAGGGATTGGCTAGCTTCACTTAGCATAATCTGCTCTAATGCCATCCATTTCCCTGTAAATTCTATGATTTTGTCATTTTTTAATGCAGAGTAATACTCCATTGTGTATAAATGCCACATTTTTTTTATCCATTCATCCATTGAAGGGCATCTAGGTTGGTTCCACAGTCTAGCTATTGTGAATTGTGCTGCTATGAACATCGAAGTAGCAGTGTCCCTGTAGCATGCTCTTTTTAGGTCTTTAGGGAATAGACCGAGAAGGGGAATAGCTGGGTCAAATGGTGGCTCCATTCCCAGCTTTCCAAGAAATCTCCATACTGCTTTCCAAATTGGCTGCACCAATTTGCAGTCCCACCAGCAATGTACAAGTGTACCCTTTTCCCCACATCCTCGCCAGCACTTGTTGTTGTTTGACTTCATAATGGCTGCCAATCTAACTGGAGTGAGATGGTATCTTAGGGTGGTTTTGATTTGCATTTCTCTGACTGCTAGAGATGGTGAGCATTTTTTCATGTACTTGTTGATTGACTGTATGTCCTCCTCTGAGAAGTGTCTGTTCAGGTCCTTGGCCCATTTGTTGATTGGGTTGTTTGTTCTCTTATTGTCTAATTTTTTGAGCTCTTTGTATACTCTGGATATTAGGGCTCTATCTGAGGTGTGAGGAGTAAAGATTTGTTCCCAGGATGTAGGCTCTCTATTTACCTCTCTTATTGTATCTTTTGCTGAGAAAAAACTTTTTAGTTTGAGTAAGTCCCATTTGTTGATTCTAGTTATTAACTTTTGTGCTATGGGTGTCCTATTGAGGAATTTGGAGCCCGACCCCACTGACTGTAGATCGTAGCCAACATTCTCTTCTATCAGACGGCGCGTCTCTGATTTGATATCAAGCTCCTTGATCCATTTTGAATTAACTTTTGTGCATGGCGAGAGAAAGGGATTCAGTTTCATTTTGTTGCATATGGATTTCCAGTTTTCCCAGCACCATTTGTTGAAGATGCTATCCTTCCTCCATTGCATGCTTTTAGACCCTTTATCAAATATAAGATAGTTGTAGTTTTGTGGATTGGTTTCTGTGTCCTCTATTCTGTACCATTGGTCCACCCGCCTGTTTTGGTACCAGTACCATGCTGTTTTTGTTACTATTGCTCTGTAATATAGTTTGAAGTCTGGTATCGCTATACCGCCTGATTCACACTTCCTGCTTAGCATTGTTTTTGCTATTCTGGGTCTTTTATTTTTCCATATGAATTTCATGATTGCTTTCTCTATTTCTACAAGAAATGCCGTTGGGATTTTGATTGGCATTGCATTAAACCTATAGAGAACTTTTGGTAATATCGCCATTTTGATGATGTTAGTTCTGCCTATCCATGAACAGGGTATATTTTTCCATCTTCTAAGATCTTCTTCTATTTCTCTCTTAAGGGTTCTGTAGTTTTCATTGTATAAGTCTTTCACCTCTTTTGTTAGGTTGATTCCCAAGTATTTTATTTTTTTTGAAGATATTGTGAATGGAGTGGTTGTCCTCATTTCCATTTCAGAGGATTTGTCGCTGATATACAGGAATGCCTTTGATTTATGCGTGTTGATTTTATATCCTGCCACTTTGCTGAATTCATTTATTAGCTCTAATAGTTTCTTTGTAGACCCTTTTGGATCTGCTAGGTATAGAATCATGTCATCTGCAAATAGTGATAATTTAAGTTCTTCTTTTCCTATTTTGATGCCTTTAATTTCTTTCGTCTGTCTAATTGCTCTGGCCAGTGTTTCGAGAACTATGTTGAACAGAAGTGGTGAGAGAGGGCATCCCTGTCTTGTTCCAGATTTTAGAGGGAATGCCTTCAATTTTTCTCCATTCAGAATGATGCTAGCCTGAGGCTTAGCATAGATTGCTTTTACAATATTGAGGTATGTTCCTGTTATCCCTAGTTTTTCTAGAGTTTTGAACATAAAGGGATGCTGTACTTTGTCGAATGCTTTTTCCGCATCTATCGAGATGATCATATGGTTCTTATTTTTAAGTCTATTGATGTGGTGAATAACGTTTATTGATTTCCTTATATTGAACCAGCCTTGCATCCCAGGGATGAATCCTACTTGATCATGGTGCACAATTTTTTTGATGTGCCTTTGTATCCGAGTGGCCAGAATTTTATTGAGGATTTTTGCATCTAGGTTCATTAGAGATATTGGTCTGTAGTTTTCTTTCTTTGAAGTGTCTTTGTCTGGTTTAGGTATCAGGGTGATGTTGGCCTCGTAGAATGAATTTGGAAGTTCTCCCTCTTTTTCTATTTCCCGAAGTAGCTTGAAAAGTATTGGTATTAGTTCCTCTTTAAAGGTTTTGTAAAACTCTGCTGTATACCCATCCGGTCCTGGGCTTTTCTTAGTTGGTAGTCTTTTGATGGTTTCTTCTATTTCCTCAATTGATATTGGTCTGTTTAGGTTGTCTATATCCTCCTGACTCAATCTGGGCAGATCATATGACTTAAGAAATTTATCTATGCCTTCACTATCTTCTAATTTATTGGAGTATAAGGATTCAAAATAATTTTTGATTATCTTCTGTATTTCTGAAGTGTCTGTTGTGATATTGCCTCTTTCATCCCGTATGTTAGTGATTTGAGTTCTCTCTCTTCTTCTCTTCGCTAGCATGGCTAAGGGTCTGTCGATTTTGTTTATTTTTTCAAAGAACCAACTTTTAGTTTTGTCAATTTTTTCAATTGTTTCTTTTGTTTCGATTTCATTGATTTCAGCTCTGATTTTAATTATTTCTTGCCTTCTACTTCTTTTGCTGTTGTTTTGCTCTTCTTTTTCTAGGATTTTGAGATGAAGTATGAGATCATTTATTTGTTGGTTTTTTCTTTTTTTAAGGAATGAACTCCAAGCAATGAATTTTCCTCTTAGAACTGCTTTCAATGTGTCCCATAGATTCCGATATGTTGTGTCTGTGTTTTCATTAATCTCTAAGAATTTTTTAATTTCCTCCTTGATGTCTTCTATAACCCATTGATCATTCAGTAACCTATTGTTCATTCTCCAAGTGATATATTCTTTTTCCTTCCTTCTTTTATCGTTGATTTTCAGTTCCATTCCATTATGATCAGATAGGATGCATGGTATTATCTCTACTCCTTTGTATTGTCTAAGAGTTTCCCTGTGACATAATATATGATCTATTTTTGAGAAGGATCCATGTGCTGCTGAGAAAAAAGTGTAACTGTTTGATGTTGGGTGGTATATTCTATATATGTCAATTAAATCTAGGTTATTAATTGTGTTATTGAGTTCTATAGTTTCCTTATTCAACTTTTGTTTGGAAGATCTGTCCAGTGGTGAGAGAGGTGTGTTGAAGTCTCCCATGATTATTGTATGGTGGTCTATTAGACTCTTGAACTTGAGAAGAGTTTGTTTGATGAACATAGCTGCACCATTGTTTGGGGCATATATATTTATGATTGTTATGTCTTGTTGGTGTATGGTTCCCTTGAGCAGTATGTAGTGTCCCTCTTTATCCCTTTTGATTAACTTTGGCTTAAAATCTATTTTATTTGATATGAGTATGGATACTCCTGCTTGTTTCCGAAGTCCATATGAGTGATATGATTTTTCCCAACCTTTCACCTTCAGCCTATGTATGTCTTTTCCTATCAAATGCGTCTCCTGTAGGCAGCATATTGTTGGGTCTTGTTTTGTGATCCATTCTACTAGCCTGTGTCTCTTAATTGGTGAGTTTAAGCCATTAACATTTAGGGTTATTATTGAGATATGGGTTGTTCTTCCAGCCATATTTGTTTATTTATGTTACTAAACATGGTTTGTTTTCCACTTTGATTATTTTCCCCCCTTTAGTGTCCTACCTCCCACTGTTGGTTTTCATTGTTATTTTCCATTTCCTCTTCCTGTAATGTTTTGCCAAGGATGTTTTGAAGAGATGGTTTTCTAGCTGCAAATTCTTTTAACTTTTGTTTATCGTGGAAGGTTTTAATTTCATCTTCCATCCTGAAGCTTAATTTCGCTGGAAACACAATTCTTGGTTGGAACCCATTTTCTTTCAGTGTTTGAAATATGTTATTCCAGGATCTTCTAGCTTTCAGAGTCTGTGTTGAAAGATCAGCTGTTATCCTGATTGGCTTACCCCTAAATGTGATCTGCTTCCTTTCTCTTGTAGCTTTTAAAATTCTCTCCTTGTTCTGTATGTTGGGCATCTTCATTATAATGTGTCTAGGTGTGGGTCTCTTATGATTTTGCACATTCGGCGTCCTGTAGGCTTCTAGGATTTGGGGTTCTGTCTCATTCTTCAAATCTGGGAAGTTTTCTCGAATTATTTCATTGAATAGATTGCTCATTCCTTTGGTTTGAAACTCTGTTCCTTCCTGTATCCCAATGACTCTTAAATTTGGTCTCTTGATGTTATCCCATATTTCTTGGATGTTCTGCTCATGGTTTCTTAACAGTCTTGCTGAGCTGTCTATGTTCTTTTCAAGTTGATATACTTTATCTTCATTGTCTGATGTTCTGTCTTCTAAGTGTTCTACTCTGCTGGTAGTATTCTCAATTGAGTTTTTAAGTTGGCTTATTGCTTCCTGCATTTCTAGGATTTCTGTTTGTTTGTTTTTTATAACCTCTATTTCCCTGTATAGTTGATCTTTTGCTTCTTGGATTTGTTTATGTAATTCATTGTTGAAGTGATCTTTCATTGTCTGATTTTGCTGTCTGATGTCTTCCTTGAGACTCCAGATCATCTGAAGCATGTATATCCTGAATTCTTTATCTGACATTCCATCAGCTGCCGCTATTACCTCTTCTAAAGTTGAGTTGACCTGCAATGCTTGTGGTCCTTTCTTTCCTTGTCTCTTCATACTGTTCGCGTTCCTTTCTTCTTGGTGAAACTGTTGTGCTATTGAATTTTCCCCCTATATATTTATATTGGTCTTGTATAGTTGCAAAGTCTCCCTCGCAGGCACGGGCGGCGGCTCTGCCCCTCCGCCAATTGGGGCAATGTGCCTACCACGCCGGCAGGCCGCTGGGCCTGCTCTGCCAGTCGGTAGCAGGTCCGCCGTCCTTGCAGGCGCGGGCGGCGGCTCTGTCCCTCTGCGGGCCGCTAGGCTTGTTCTGTCGGTGGTCGCAGTTCTGCCTACTTTGCAGGCGCAGGCAGCGGCACTGCCCCTCTGCAGGCCTCTGGGGCTGTACTGCCAGTGGGTCGCAGGTCCGCCTACTTTGCAGGCGTGTGGGGGGGGGGCGGCTCTACCCTTCCTCAGGCCACTGGGCCTGTTCTGTCTCTCGGTTGCAGGTCTGACCTGTTCTGATGGTGGTCTCAGTTCCGACTACCTTGCAGGCGCGGGGGGGAGGGGGCGGCTCTGCCTCCCAGCAGGCCGCTGCTCCTCTTCTGCCGGTGGGTCGCAGGCCCGCCTACCTTGCAGGAGTGATTGGAAGCTCTGTCCCGCCCTGGGCCACTGGGCCTTTTCTGTCGGTGGTCACCCTTCCCCTACCTGGCAGGCGAGGGGGGTGGGGGGCGGCTCTGCCCCTCAGCAGGCCGCTGGGCCTGCTCTGTCTTTGGTCCCAGTTCCCTCTACTATGCCGGCGCAGGGGGAGGGGGCGGCTCAGCCTCTCAGCAGGCGGCTGCTCCTCTTCTGCCAGTGGGTCGCAGGCCCGCCTACCTTGCAGGAGTGATTGGAAGCTCTGTCCCGCCCTGGGCCACTGGGCCTTTTCTGTCGGTGGTCACCCTTCCCCTACCTGGCAGGCGAGGGGGGTGGGGGGCGGCTCTGCCCCTCAGCAGGCCGCTGGGCCTGCTCTGTCTTTGGTCCCAGTTCCCTCTACTATGCCGGCGCAGGGGGAGGGGGCGGCTCAGCCTCTCAGCAGGCGACTGCTCCTCTTCTGCCGGTGGGTCGCAGGCCCGCCTACCTTGCAGGAGTGATTGGAAGCTCTGTCCCGCCCTGGGCCACTGGGCCTTTTCTGTCGGTGGTCACCCTTCCCCTACCTGGCAGGCGAGGGGGGTGGGGGGCGGCTCTGCCCCTCAGCAGGCCGCTGGGCCTGCTCTGTCTTTGGTCCCAGTTCCCTCTACTATGCCGGCGCAGGGGGAGGGGGCGGCTCAGCCTCTCAGCAGGCGACTGCTCCTCTTCTGCCGGTGGGTCGCAGGCCCGCCTACCTTGCAGGAGTGATTGGAAGCTCTGTCCCGCCCTGGGCCACTGGGCCTTTTCTGTAGGTGGTCACCCTTCCCCTACCTGGCAGGCGAGGGGGGTGGGGGGCGGCTCTGCCCCTCAGCAGGCTGCTGGGCCTGCTCTGTCTTTGGTCCCAGTTCCCTCTACTATGCCGGCGCAGGGGGAGGGGGCGGCTCAGCCTCTCAGCAGGCGACTGCTCCTCTTCTGCAGGTGGGTTGCAGGCCCGCCTACCTTGCAGGAGTGATTGGAAGCTCTGTCCCGCCCTGGGCCACTGGGCCTTTTCTGTCGGTGGTCACCCTTCCCCTACCTGGCAGGCGAGGGGGGTGGGGGGCGGCTCTGCCCCTCAGCAGGCCGCTGGGCCTGCTCTGTCTTTGGTCCCAGTTCCCTCTACTATGCCGGCGCAGGGGGAGGGGGCGGCTCAACCTCTCAGCAGGCGACTGCTCCTCTTCTGCTGGTGGGTCGCAGGCCCGCCTACCTTGCAGGAGTGATTGGAAGCTCTGTCCCGCCCTGGGCCACTGGGCCTTTTCTGTAGGTGGTCACCCTTCCCCTACCTGGCAGGCGAGGGGGGTGGGGGGCGGCTCTGCCCCTCAGCAGGCCGCTGGGCCTGCTCTGTCTTTGGTCCCAGTTCCCTCTACTATGCCGGCGCAGGGGGAGGGGGCGGCTCAGCCTCTCAGCAGGCGACTGCTCCTCTTCTGCCGGTGGGTCGCAGGCCCGCCTACCTTGCAGGAGTGATTGGAAGCTCTGTCCCGCCCTGGGCCACTGGGCCTTTTCTGTCGGTGGTCACCCTTCCCCTACCTGGCAGGCGAGGGGGGTGGGGGGCGGCTCTGCCCCTCAGCAGGCCGCTGGGCCTGCTCTGTCTTTGGTCCCAGTTCCCTCTACTATGCCGGCGCAGGGGGAGGGGGCGGCTCAGCCTCTCAGCAGGCGACTGCTCCTCTTCTGCAGGTGGGTTGCAGGCCCGCCTACCTTGCAGGAGTGATTGGAAGCTCTGTCCCGCCCTGGGCCACTGGGCCTTTTCTGTCGGTGGTCACCCTTCCCCTACCTGGCAGGCGAGGGGGGTGGGGGGCGGCTCTGCCCCTCAGCAGGCCGCTGGGCCTGCTCTGTCTTTGGTCCCAGTTCCCTCTACTATGCCGGCGCAAGGGGGAGGGGGCGGCTCAGCCTCTCAGCAGGCGACTGCTCCTCTTCTGCCGCTGGGTCGCAGGCCCGCCTACCTTGCAGGAGTGATTGGAAGCTCTGTCCCGCCCTGGGCCACTGGGCCTTTTCTGTCGGTGGTCACCCTTCCCCTACCTGGCAGGCGAGGGGGGTGGGGGGCGGCTCTGCCCCTCAGCAGGCCGCTGGGCCTGCTCTGTCTTTGGTCCCAGTTCCCTCTACTATGCCGGCGCAGGGGGAGGGGGCGGCTCAGCCTCTCAGCAGGCGACTGCTCCTCTTCTGCCGGTGGGTTGCAGGCCCGCCTACCTTGCAGGAGTGATTGGAAGCTCTGTCCCGCCCTGGGCCACTGGGCCTTTTCTGTCGGTGGTCACCCTTCCCCTACCTGGCAGGCGAGGGGGGTGGGGGGCGGCTCTGCCCCTCAGCAGGCCGCTGGGCCTGCTCTGTCTTTGGTCCCAGTTCCCTCTACTATGCCGGCGCAGGGGGAGGGGGCGGCTCAGCCTCTCAGCAAGCGACTGCTCCTCTTCTGCCGGTGGGTCGCAGGCCCGCCTACCTTGCAGGAGTGATTGGAAGCTCTGTCCTGCCCTGGGCCACTGGGCCTTTTCTGTCGGTGGTCACCCTTCCCCTACCTGGCAGGCGAGGGGGGTGGGGGGCGGCTCTGCCCCTCAGCAGGCCGCTGGGCCTGCTCTGTCTTTGGTCCCAGTTCCCTCTACTATGCCGGCGCAGGGGGAGGGGGCGGCTCAGCCTCTCAGCAGGCGACTGCTCCTCTTCTGCCGGTGGGTCGCAGGCCCGCCTACCTTGCAGGAGTGATTGGAAGCTCTGTCCCGCCCTGGGCCACTGGGCCTTTTCTGTCGGTGGTCACCCTTCCCCTACCTGGCAGGCGAGGGGGGTGGGGGGCGGCTCTGCCCCTCAGCAGGCCGCTGGGCCTGCTCTGTCTTTGGTCCCAGTTCCCTCTACTATGCCGGCGCAGGGGGAGGGGGCGGCTCAACCTCTCAGCAGGCGACTGCTCCTCTTCTGCCGGTGGGTCGCAGGCCCGCCTACCTTGCAGGAGTGATTGGAAGCTCTGTCCCGCCCTGGGCCACTGGGCCTTTTCTGTCGGTGGTCACCCTTCCCCTACCTGGCAGGCGAGGGGGGTGGGGGGCGGCTCTGCCCCTCAGCAGGCCGCTGGGCCTGCTCTGTCTTTGGTCCCAGTTCCCTCTACTATGCCGGCGCAGGGGGAGGGGGCGGCTCAGCCTCTCAGCAGGCGACTGCTCCTCTTCTGCAGGTGGGTTGCAGGCCCGCCTACCTTGCAGGAGTGATTGGAAGCTCTGTCCTGCCCTGGGCCACTGGGTCTTTTCTGTCGGTGGTCACCCTTCCCCTACCTGGCAGGCGAGGGGGGTGGGGGGCGGCTCTGCCCCTCAGCAGGCCGCTGGGCCTGCTCTGTCTTTGGTCCCAGTTCCCTCTACTATGCCGGCGCAGGGGGAGGGGGCGGCTCAGCCTCTCAGCAGGCGGCTGCTCCTCTTCTGCCAGTGGGTCGCAGGCCCGCCTACCTTGCAGGAGTGATTGGAAGCTCTGTCCCGCCCTGGGCCACTGGGCCTTTTCTGTCGGTGGTCACCCTTCCCCTACCTGGCAGGCGAGGGGGGTGGGGGGCGGCTCTGCCCCTCAGCAGGCCGCTGGGCCTGCTCTGTCTTTGGTCCCAGTTCCCTCTACTATGCCGGCGCAGGGGGAGGGGGCGGCTCAGCCTCTCAGCAGGCGACTGCTCCTCTTCTGCCGGTGGGTCGCAGGCCCGCCTACCTTGCAGGAGTGATTGGAAGCTCTGTCCCGCCCTGGGCCACTGGGCCTTTTCTGTCGGTGGTCACCCTTCCCCTACCTGGCAGGCGAGGGGGGTGGGGGGCGGCTCTGCCCCTCAGCAGGCCGCTGGGCCTGCTCTGTCTTTGGTCCCAGTTCCCTCTACTATGCCGGCGCAGGGGGAGGGGGCGGCTCAGCCTCTCAGCAGGCGACTGCTCCTCTTCTGCCGGTGGGTCGCAGGCCCGCCTACCTTGCAGGAGTGATTGGAAGCTCTGTCCCGCCCTGGGCCACTGGGCCTTTTCTGTAGGTGGTCACCCTTCCCCTACCTGGCAGGCGAGGGGGGTGGGGGGCGGCTCTGCCCCTCAGCAGGCTGCTGGGCCTGCTCTGTCTTTGGTCCCAGTTCCCTCTACTATGCCGGCGCAGGGGGAGGGGGCGGCTCAGCCTCTCAGCAGGCGACTGCTCCTCTTCTGCAGGTGGGTTGCAGGCCCGCCTACCTTGCAGGAGTGATTGGAAGCTCTGTCCCGCCCTGGGCCACTGGGCCTTTTCTGTCGGTGGTCACCCTTCCCCTACCTGGCAGGCGAGGGGGGTGGGGGGCGGCTCTGCCCCTCAGCAGGCCGCTGGGCCTGCTCTGTCTTTGGTCCCAGTTCCCTCTACTATGCCGGCGCAGGGGGAGGGGGCGGCTCAACCTCTCAGCAGGCGACTGCTCCTCTTCTGCTGGTGGGTCGCAGGCCCGCCTACCTTGCAGGAGTGATTGGAAGCTCTGTCCCGCCCTGGGCCACTGGGCCTTTTCTGTAGGTGGTCACCCTTCCCCTACCTGGCAGGCGAGGGGGGTGGGGGGCGGCTCTGCCCCTCAGCAGGCCGCTGGGCCTGCTCTGTCTTTGGTCCCAGTTCCCTCTACTATGCCGGCGCAGGGGGAGGGGGCGGCTCAGCCTCTCAGCAGGCGACTGCTCCTCTTCTGCCGGTGGGTCGCAGGCCCGCCTACCTTGCAGGAGTGATTGGAAGCTCTGTCCCGCCCTGGGCCACTGGGCCTTTTCTGTCGGTGGTCACCCTTCCCCTACCTGGCAGGCGAGGGGGGTGGGGGGCGGCTCTGCCCCTCAGCAGGCCGCTGGGCCTGCTCTGTCTTTGGTCCCAGTTCCCTCTACTATGCCGGCGCAGGGGGAGGGGGCGGCTCAGCCTCTCAGCAGGCGACTGCTCCTCTTCTGCAGGTGGGTCGCAGGCCCGCCTACCTTGCAGGAGTGATTGGAAGCTCTGTCCCGCCCTGGGCCACTGGGCCTTTTCTGTCGGTGGTCACCCTTCCCCTACCTGGCAGGCGAGGGGGGTGGGGGGCGGCTCTGCCCCTCAGCAGGCCGCTGGGCCTGCTCTGTCTTTGGTCCCAGTTCCCTCTACTATGCCGGCGCAAGGGGGAGGGGGCGGCTCAGCCTCTCAGCAGGCGACTGCTCCTCTTCTGCCGCTGGGTCGCAGGCCCGCCTACCTTGCAGGAGTGATTGGAAGCTCTGTCCCGCCCTGGGCCACTGGGCCTTTTCTGTCGGTGGTCACCCTTCCCCTACCTGGCAGGCGAGGGGGGTGGGGGGCGGCTCTGCCCCTCAGCAGGCCGCTGGGCCTGCTCTGTCTTTGGTCCCAGTTCCCTCTACTATGCCGGCGCAGGGGGAGGGGGCGGCTCAGCCTCTCAGCAGGCGACTGCTCCTCTTCTGCCGGTGGGTTGCAGGCCCGCCTACCTTGCAGGAGTGATTGGAAGCTCTGTCCTGCCCTGGGCCACTGGGCCTTTTCTGTCGGTGGTCACCCTTCCCCTACCTGGCAGGCGAGGGGGGTGGGGGGCGGCTCTGCCCCTCAGCAGGCCGCTGGGCCTGCTCTGTCTTTGGTCCCAGTTCCCTCTACTATGCCGGCGCAGGGGGAGGGGGCGGCTCAGCCTCTCAGCAAGCGACTGCTCCTCTTCTGCCGGTGGGTCGCAGGCCCGCCTACCTTGCAGGAGTGATTGGAAGCTCTGTCCTGCCCTGGGCCACTGGGCCTTTTCTGTCGGTGGTCACCCTTCCCCTACCTGGCAGGCGAGGGGGGTGGGGGGCGGCTCTGCCCCTCAGCAGGCCGCTGGGCCTGCTCTGTCTTTGGTCCCAGTTCCCTCTACTATGCCGGCGCAGGGGGAGGGGGCGGCTCAGCCTCTCAGCAGGCGACTGCTCCTCTTCTGCCGGTGGGTCGCAGGCCCGCCTACCTTGCAGGAGTGATTGGAAGCTCTGTCCCGCCCTGGGCCACTGGGCCTTTTCTGTCGGTGGTCACCCTTCCCCTACCTGGCAGGCGAGGGGGGTGGGGGGCGGCTCTGCCCCTCAGCAGGCCGCTGGGCCTGCTCTGTCTTTGGTCCCAGTTCCCTCTACTATGCCGGCGCAGGGGGAGGGGGCGGCTCAACCTCTCAGCAGGCGACTGCTCCTCTTCTGCCGGTGGGTCGCAGGCCCGCCTACCTTGCAGGAGTGATTGGAAGCTCTGTCCCGCCCTGGGCCACTGGGCCTTTTCTGTCGGTGGTCACCCTTCCCCTACCTGGCAGGCGAGGGGGGTGGGGGGCGGCTCTGCCCCTCAGCAGGCCGCTGGGCCTGCTCTGTCTTTGGTCCCAGTTCCCTCTACTATGCCGGCGCAGGGGGAGGGGGCGGCTCAGCCTCTCAGCAGGCGACTGCTCCTCTTCTGCAGGTGGGTTGCAGGCCCGCCTACCTTGCAGGAGTGATTGGAAGCTCTGTCCTGCCCTGGGCCACTGGGCCTTTTCTGTCGGTGGTCACCCTTCCCCTACCTGGCAGGCGAGGGGGGTGGGGGGCGGCTCTGCCCCTCAGCAGGCCGCTGGGCCTGCTCTGTCTTTGGTCCCAGTTCCCTCTACTATGCCGGCGCAGGGGGAGGGGGCGGCTCAGCCTCTCAGCAGGCGACTGCTCCTCTTCTGCCGGTGGGTCGCAGGCCCGCCTACCTTGCAGGAGTGATTGGAAGCTCTGTCCCGCCCTGGGCCACTGGGCCTTTTCTGTCGGTGGTCACCCTTCCCCTACCTGGCAGGCGAGGGGGGTGGGGGGCGGCTCTGCCCCTCAGCAGGCCGCTGGGCCTGCTCTGTCTTTGGTCCCAGTTCCCTCTACTATGCCGGCGCAGGGGGAGGGGGCGGCTCAGCCTCTCAGCAAGCGACTGCTCCTCTTCTGCCGGTGGGTCGCAGGCCCGCCTACCTTGCAGGAGTGATTGGAAGCTCTGTCCTGCCCTGGGCCACTGGGTCTTTTCTGTCGGTGGTCACCCTTCCCCTACCTGGCAGGCGAGGGGGGTGGGGGGCGGCTCTGCCCCTCAGCAGGCCGCTGGGCCTGCTCTGTCTTTGGTCCCAGTTCCCTCTACTATGCCGGCGCAGGGGGAGGGGGCGGCTCAGCCTCTCAGCAGGCGACTGCTCCTCTTCTGCAGGTGGGTTGCAGGCCCGCCTACCTTGCAGGAGTGATTGGAAGCTCTGTCCCGCCCTGGGCCACTGGGCCTTTTCTGTCGGTGGTCACCCTTCCCCTACCTGGCAGGCGAGGGGGGTGGGGGGCGGCTCTGCCCCTCAGCAGGCCGCTGGGCCTGCTCTGTCTTTGGTCCCAGTTCCCTCTACTATAGTAAATGTTTCTTAAAGGAATTGAGAATGGCAGATTATCCCATAGACTTAACCAACACCTATATTATTGTTTCTCAAACTACACTGCATAGACATCTGGGTCAGATGAACTTGGGATGTTTGCTATAAATATAGAAGCTCAGGTCCTACCTCAGAATTACTGATTCATAATCTGTGAAAATGGTGGCTAAATATCTGATTTCTTGAAAATGTTTCACAGTGACACAACTATTAACTATTTACCCACCTAAATATTTGGTAGTCATTTTTTAACCACTTCCTCCATTTCCTTACATCTGATTGGTTATCTGACTTCAACAATACTACTTCCCATACACACTTACCACTGTTTTTTCTTCTTATCTCTGGCCCACCTAAATGCAACTATCAGTCATTTGCTTTCCTCTTTCAGTCTCTTCCATGAGGTCCTCTTAGACTTCCAGCTTTCTGCAGGGCACAAAATATCATCAGAGTGATTTTTCCAAAGTTCAAAATATAATCATATCACTCCTTTGCTTAAAATTCTCTGGTCACTCACCAAGTCATAATTCTTCAACAAGAGAATGGTAGAATCAAAGCAGAGAGCATTGCAAGGTGGAATAGGCAACTGAATTCTAGCTTACTGAAAATCCAGGTAAGAAAATACCTGGAAATGGGTCATTGGATTCAGTAGACAGAAAGGTATGGGTCTAGATTATGGTTTATGTCAATCCTAGCATCACACATAGATTGTATTATCCAGTAGCCAATTTGGTCCAAGATGGAGCTATGGCAGTGCACTCTTGGCTATTACTACACATAGTTATCAGATTGTCCCAGGTCACATGGTTTGGCCAATCCAGTTCTCAGTGTTTATCTCATATGTCACAGATGGCAGTTCGTCATCCTCAATATACTTCCTTACACTTGTCTTCCAAGAAAGGGCATTCATACTGTCACTCTTCTCTTAGCTCCTATTCATTGCTCCTCTTCTTTTCCCTGTCCTCTTAACATGGACATATTCCAAAATTCAGTCCTTGATCATTTCTTATTTATCTTAAACTTATTTCTTTGATGATCTCATCCAGACTTATAGTTGAAAATACCATCCATATGCTGATAATTTCCATATTTCCACATATATATTTCTAGCTCAGAATTTCCTCCTAAGCTCCAGATTCCTAAATTTAACTCCCTATTTGTTTCTACTTGGATGCCCAAAAGTCGTAAGGTTAACTATCCAAAATAGAATGTATGGTTCTATCCTAACACCTTCCTTCTTACAGGAGTTTGAGTTCATGGCAATTTCATTCTTCTAGTTTCTCAGATAAAAAAAAAAGAAAAAAAAATCTTTTAGAAAATCCTGATGGCTCTACTCTTTGAAGTCCATCCATACTCTCCAGAGTCCATCTACTTCTGACCACTTCCACTGATGCTACCCTGCTGGGTTTCCATCATCTGTCATCTAGATTACTGCAGGTGCCTTCTTGTTGTTCTCCCCACATCTATCTAATAATGCCTCTCTGTAGTCTCAATACAGAGACTAAATAGGTGCTTTATAGACGTAAGTTCATTGGTGTTGCTTCTCTGCATAGCTTTTACTTACCTCATGGTAAATCTGAGATTCTTAAAATGGACTTCAAGGCCCATCTGATTTAGTTCCCATCATCTCTCTGATCTCACTTCCAACTATTCCCATTCTTGCTCACTAAGCATGAATATGATTGGCAGAATAATTCCCCCTGAAGATATCCATGTATGAATCCCTGGAATCTGTGAATGTTACTTTCTATAGAAGAAGGGACTTCGCAAATAGGATTAAGTTAAAGATTTTTGAGATAGAGAAATCATCCTGGAATAACTGGGTGGATGTTGTGAATTTGGGCTGCTTGAACAAAAATACCATAAACTGGGTGGTTTAAATAATAGAAATTTATTTCTCAGAGTTCAGGAGGCTGGAAAATCAAGGTACTATCAGATTTGGTGTCTTCACAGAGCATTCTTCCTAGTTTGCAAGAGGACTATTTTCTCATTGTATTCTGGAAGGATGGAGAAAAATGATCACTTTTATCATGTCTCTTCTTTTAAGCACTAATCATATCCATAGGGGATCCATCTTCAATTTAGTTGCTTCCCAAAAGCCCTTTCTCCAAATACTATCATACTGGTGATGTAGGTTTTAACATTTGAATTTTGGGGATACAAAATCTATGGAAGTAGGCCTAATGTAACCACAGTTTCCTTGTGAGAGGAAAGAAGGACAAACAGATGTAGTAGCTGGAAATGTAATAATAAAAGCAAGAGGTTGAAACATGACCTGGAAATATTACTAAGTTGGCAAAACTAGGTTCTATCACCTATAATGTGGCAAGTGTATATACATCTCAGAGTATTTTAAAATGAGAAAAGCCTTGTATATTCCCCTTTTGGACCAATACATAAAATTTTCTACTTACATTATATAAATTTCATGTTTTTCATTTAGGACCCATTTTTCCTTATTCCAAGGGGAAAAGAAGGCAAACTCTAGTAAAATATTTATTATGTAATCCAGTGAATGAATCTCACAATTGATAACTAGGTTCCTTGTAGAGGTTTGTTCAGGCCATTTCCAGAATTATAGAGAAGAACAAGACCAGATACAAAGCCCCAGGTACCTTCCAGGTAGATTCTTATCTGTATTTAACATATTCAGTCATCTTCAAATCTACCTTCATTGAGCATATAAATATATCTTTGGTTAATGGGGGGTTTGTGAGAAGCTTTTAACTGCTTTGCTAAAATTCTGGTGTATATAGTATCTACAAATCCCTAATTTGGGCAATTCTTTCTCTTAATGAATAAATTTGGGTTCTATGGATTATCTTGTCTGCCTCTTCCGTTCCTAAAGATTGACAAGCCATAAACTGTTTTAGGATCTTGTTAGTTATTAGATATAAGTTTCCAGGGATCGCTTTTTGGAATGGAGAGCCATTTTCCCTTTTTCTATTTCTCTATGATTCCTCACTAGTAATCTATTTGGTGCCTGATTGCACTAGCATCTTACTTTTATATTCTGAGATATATTATATCTTGGTCTAAAAGTTTGATATCATTTACTGTAACCAAGTACATTTTATTTTTCTCAAAATGTTGGAATTTAGTTCTTTATTTACAATGTTATCCTGTCCACACAATTTAAAAAACCATACTTGTCAACCCTAACCCTAGAAAAGCTAGAAGTTTGGTATGTTTTTCTTTTTAACAACACCAGTCTTATATTCCTGATTTTTAAGGCATTAGTTGTGCTACAAAATTAAGAGTATTGATCACCAGATTTAATTTAATGTAGAAAAGTTTTTTCTCATAAAGTATATTTTTATTCATTAAGGTCCATACTTATCTGAGTTTAATTAGAAAAACAAATTCCAATCTTCTTAACTTTTAGATCCTTCAAATGATAAAGGTGACTTAGGACTGTTAGCATTTAGTACTGGTGTTAAATTAACTCTAGTATTTTAAGGTATTCCTTTTCATAGTGGGTGAAAATACAAAATGTGTATCTATCATAACTTCGTAAGGGGAAAATCTCTATGAAATGTGTTGATGCCTCCTTTTCTCAGCTCTAGAAATAGCTGCTGTGTGTTCCTTAGTCCTGTGTGAGAAACACCAGACCTTGCCCTGGAGTCATCTCTGAGGCATCCATTCTCTCTTTTGAACTAATTTTGTTAAGAAAATTGCTTGGTTTTTGATTAAACAAAGAAATTATAGGAGAAGATGGACAGTCAGAGAGATAGTCTCCTTAATTAGTGTACAATTAACATGCCATATGTGGTGTACTATTTTCTCTTACTAGTAAAATGAAAACAATTTTCAATCACCTATAATTTTTTGTAAGTTTTTGCTTCATATAGAGACACACAATTGTTCAACAAATAACTACAAGGGTGTCCTTTGCGCTATGGACAGGAAACCTCTAGAAATCAAACTCTCAAGATGAATTTATTTTGTAAATTGGAAAAAGTTGTCACTTTGTTGCACATTTCTCAATATCTTGTCCTTCTGACTGGAGAAGGTAAAATTATGTCACTTGAGTAATAATGGTTGTAGAGCAATCCTCCCTTATCTATGGGAGACATGTTCCAAGACCCCCCATGGATGCCTGAAACCACAGATAGTACCAAACTCATATATGTACTATTTTTTTCCTGTGACAAAGTTTAGCTTATAAATTAGGCAGAGTAAGAGGTTAATAATAATAAAAAAACAGGGCAATTATATCACAATATACCACAACAGAATATTTTTAAAAAGCTTGGTTGCCTGAGTGAACTAAAACCATGTCACGCCATCCACTGTTTAAAGTCCTTCACTGATTCCTCTTGCATACTGTGTGAAATCAAGTCAATATCTTTAAAAATGTCATATTAAATCTTTGTTTGTGAGTCCTCAGGCCTGGGCGAGTGTGTTGTAGCAGGCTTTCAGGAAGTCCGTGTGGGATTGCAGTGAATATTTATAACCATCCACAGATCATCTCCGCTGGGAGGTGCAGTCACGACATCAGGGTCATTTCGCCCCAAACAATCACAACTTCCAAAACAGCTTGTTTCCCTTCCCAACTCCCTCCACTTTCTCTTTTCCTAGATTAGAACTCCAAAGTCATTCTGACTCTCATAGAATTGTTTCTTCTTCCTTTGAAATAACTCTTGGGGTTTACCTCTAATTCAAGTCACTTCATAGCTCTGAGACTTTAGTTATTTAACCTCTTTGGACCTAAGCTTCCTCAAGTGTAAAATAGCATTAAAAATAGGTATTTTTAATACCTATTTTATTATGGGAGACATGTTCCAAGACCCACCCCCCATGGATGCCTGAAACCACAGATAGTACCAAACTCATATATGTACTGTTTTTTACCTGTGACAATGTTTAGCTTATAAATTTGCTGTTTTTCCTCTGGGAAGCTTCCCTTTATGCCAGAGTCTGGGATTGTTGGGAAAATGAGTTAACACATTTGAAACGCTTCAAACAACATCTGTTAAATATAATTGATATTATTTTATTATTTAATGTAATATCATTACATCAATGTGGGATTACTGAGAAGCTCTCCTAGTTGATCTTCATATCCAACCCTTATCCTTCTTGAATAAAATTTTCTAACCATTCTAAAACCACTTGAAGCAAATTTTTCTATTGAAGAACATATAAGGGCTTCACAATATTTATTTAAATGAGACTAAATTTTCTACCTCATTTCCCCAAAAACATGGCCGTGTCTTCCTTAACATTCATTCATCCACACAACAAATGTGCCAAGTACTGTGTTCAGTATTAAGGACGTGATGCTGGATGAGATATTGTTCCTGCCCTAAAGGGAATTACATTTCTGCACTGGAAAGCTATAGGATGGTGCCTTTATGGAGGTGCGAAAGACCTCATGGGAACCTAAAAGGGACACCTAGCTCAACTGGGAGTGAGTCTTGAGATGTTTGTAGGAAGGACTTTTCAAAGACAATAGGTGGGTGGGTGACAGATGGGAGACTGGGGAGTGATTCAGAAAAGCACACGCCAGGTAGAGAGATCACCTTGTACAAAAGTCAGGATTGTGTGAACTTAGGGTGCACTCAGAAAATGATGAGTAAGTAAGCCACTGGGGAAGAGGATGTTGGGTGACAAAGAGCTAGAGATGAAGCTGAAGAGGTAAACAAAAACTAAACTAAAAAGGGTCTTGTGACTGGACTTTCTCCTGGAGGTCACAGGAAAGTCAGTCATTGGGTGGCTTTCAGCAAAGGAGTTAGTTACATGGTCAATTTGTTGTCAGGGGTGTCATTCTATAGAGGATGAATTTAGGCAGCCAAACCTGGAGGCAGGAAGAGCTCTTAGGATGTCCAGATAGGAATATAGGTGAGCCCTGGTGCAGTCCTAAGTTAAGATCCTGCCATTGGATGAAATGGGTGGATTTGACCTGAGGAGCCCTGTAGCTCTGAATGAATTAGTAGAAGACATGGGACGACTTCTAAGGAGTAGCCAGTCTCATTTTGGAGGTGCTCCCTATTCTCCCATATTCTCGTCTCCATGACTCTCTTGTCCAGTTGATGGCTCAGCCCAAACCTCCCCAACCTTGAAGTCTCCTGGCATCTACAATATGCTTCAAGACTGATACGAAGTCATTCCTCGCTAAGCTCGGCTTACTTCCATCACCCAAATCCCATAATTGAGCTCTTAATTATATATTATCCATATGGGTAATATAGGTGTTAGATAGTTTTAAAATCATTCTGCCAGTTATATTAGAAGCTGCTGAAGGCCACAAGCCATATCTTCATATTCTTGTAATTATCAGGGCAAACACATCATTGGATATACCAGACTAACTGTTCTAAACTCCTGCTTCCTCTCCTGTGACATTCACGAAAGGTACTATTCTTCACGCAAAAAATCGGGTGACACTGAAGGACTTTATCCTACTCAAGAAAGCAAAGCAGAGCAATCACATGTACTGGGGGATAATTTTAAATGTGACCTAATTTATTTATTCATTTTATTTTTTACTTTTTTTTTTCTTTTTCAGTATTGGGCCTTGAACCAAGGCCACTTTACCACTTGCTACATTCTCAGTACCCCCCCAAAACATTTTTTTTTTAAATTTTGAGACAGGGTCTCACTAAATTGCTGAGAGTCTTGCTACGTTGCCAAGGTTGGCCTCAAACTTGAGATCCTGCTGCCTTCTGAGTAGCAGGAAGTGTGCCCCATCATGCCCAGCAGTGTGATTTAATTAGAAAGGTGAAAGTCAAATCATCCACTGTCTTCACTAGATCAGTCAGGGTACTATAGATAATAACAAAATGCTGCATAACTGACACATAAAGATGCCAGTATTGAAAGCTATACCACAGTAAGATCCCCGAAGGCAAGAATGGAGTCTTACTCATCTTTATGTGGCTACTAAAGTGCCAGAGAGGTAAATACTTGTGAAACCAAAAGGTAAGAGCTCAGCAATAAAAACAACAGCCAGAGGGCTAATGTGAGGAAATAGATATCTCTACAATGGTGTAAAAGCTGCTCTATTGTATTAAAAGTTTCATAAAAAAAAAAAACATTCTTGACTTTTAAACATGTCTAGAAAATGAGAAATTTCTAGAAGTTTGATGTTGTAGTCAGCAGAATTTATTTCCTGTGAATTAATTTCAAATCAAGAGGATTATCTTCACTGTTGATAGGACAGTGGTGAGGATTATGTTAAGATAGTTATGTGCCTATGAGGAGCAACCATAAGTTTTCTCTTATGCTTTGGAGAGACAGAGAAAGAAAAACCAGCTTGGTTTTGTGTAAAAGAAAAAAAAAAGTCAGAAATGGCGAGCATAAGAAAAAGAGACTCAGAATTCTCTTTGAGCTTAGAAGGATTTAGATTTCAGTGATGAGTTTGTGCTTAGTTGGTATCTGTTCAGCAGTTTTGTAGGGAGAATTTCCCCTGGGCCAAGTTGCCTGTCTGTTTACATGTGGGTGCAGCTGATGACCCATCTGAGACACCAGCAGATTGAGTAAGAAAAAAAATTTGAAAAGATGACTAAGAGAGAAAAGTCCATCCCTGTGGAGAGAGGATGGGCAGATTGTTCCAGAAATTCTGATTAGGAAATTCTGTAAAGCAAAAAAGAGTGTGGGTTGTCAGCTTCCTGGAATGCAGGTCACACAGACTAAGTTTTCACAGGAAATATGACAGGCTCTCATCAGTCTCTTTCCTGACCACCTCTAAGGATGGGAAGCCCATTTTCTGAGAAGTCAATAGCAGGTAGTTAAAATCTAGAGGTTAACCATTCACAATGGTTTTCTGAGCTAAAATATCCTAGAAGGACCAGTGATGTTTTAAGATGCTATTATTTTAACAATGAATTACACTTTAGTATTCATAATAGAAAGACTTATAGGATGCACTCAATGGATAAGATCCTGATAACTCCGACCTTGAAGGATGTTGGGGAGAGGGTTGAGTCCACTCAACAGTAATTAACAAGAGTTGAATTTAGGTGTGATAAGTATTCTGTAAATGACCTTGGTGTTTCTATTTCCAATGCCATATATGCTAATACGTGCTACTTTCACATGCATTCTTCCGTTTATCTCATTCACACAGCAATCTCCAGAGGTCTTGCTGTTATTTACATATTTTACACGGAAGGCAATGGGCTCACAGGGTTAGGTGATTTGCCTAGAATTTCCTGGGGGATGAAATGGAATTGCAAAGCAGCTCTCTGGACTCCAGATATTGGGGAGAGCAGGGAGTGATCTCTATGTTATATTTGGGATATAGTCAGTGCTTAATCAATACCAGGAAAGCTAAAATGAGGGAGTTCCATCCAGATAGTTACCACTGTACTGTATTATTTCTTAAAAATTCTCTACTGTATACTATACAGTTCTTAAGAATGATAGTGAGGAACCTGTCAAGTACTTGGAGATGGTAGAAATGATGGATTTTGTCAGCTATGTGTTGGTGGGGGCCATATGTTGGCATGATCAGGAAACCATTTGTGACTGTGTGGCAGAAGAGAAGAAGAGTTGGAAATTTACCAAAGAAGTCTGGAAATAATATTAAAGAGGCTGAGCAAAAATTATGGATTTGATTTAGAGAAGAAAATCCTAATCAATTTATCATACCTGATTTGGAGAAAGACTGAATGGGTCGGGTTGCAGGGAATCTTAAAGTCATGGAGAGAACTGTTTCATTATAATTGGTTTCATAGGAAATCTGAGTTATTGTTCTAGGTATTTAAAATATCACTCTGAGAAGGGATTTATAACTTTCAAGAGGTTTCTGACCAGTAAAATTAATAATTCCAATCCTTTATATAAAAAGACTAGAAAACTGAGTGGTCGTGCTCATCCAAGCCCTCTTAGAAGAGAGGGAGTCCCTGTTGGAGCAGTGTGAGTGTCTACTTGGCAGAAACTTGCCCATTGTAGAGATGAATGTCATAAGATGACAAAGTCTGATGACAGAAAACATATATACCTTTTTCACTTCTTTCAATATAAGTAACCACCTGGAATATGGGTTTCCATGTATCTCTTCTACTGAGAGGCTGTGCTCAGGCAAATGTCTGCCACCTGCTGGTCATACTGTCAGTGCAACTCAGTGAGTCGGCATTCTAGTTTCTAGACATGCATCCACGTGAGTCTGCAAAGCTGAGGGACAGACCTTATGCTTTTGAGGAATTTGCTGCCATTTTGGAAGCAACCAATCAAGCATCCAGCCCTTTCCTGGGAAATGAGAACTGCTTTCAGTACAAAGCACACTGCTGTTTTTACCAAGAAATTGGTGGAAGTTACCTTTTTTTGCATTGAATAATGAGGTATATGTTAACGATTATAATCCAAAGAGATTACTTTTTATCCTTTCACCGATTTATAGTGGGGAAATCCATGCAGCCATAAATCCATGGCCATTCTAAGACTGTGTCTATCTAAATGCCAAACCAGGTGTCTTGACAACTCACACTTAAGAAGTGATGACCAACACCACACATTCTAATGCTTATGTGAAGTCGTGCATAGGCACAAAAGTCTCTAAAAGGCATTTATAGCACTCAAGGAACACAGAATATAGTTGTATTGGCATAAATATGGTAATCCTATATTCAGTAGAAATTAAAATCTGTAACAGTTCATGTTTCTTCCAAATTACTTGTAACTATTTTCCCAAACTGCCAATAATTTTGTCTTAGCAAAATTTCTGGAAGGTAGCAGGCACTCATTTGGTTAGACAGAGATGAAATGCAGCACCTATACCTTGGTGTTAGAAGCTAAGTTCCTCCAAGCCTTCGACTCATCCATTGTCTATGTCTTCCAAAATAATGTTCTACATAGGAATGATTTTGACATGTACAAATGTATTTTCAACACAAAATCTTCTCTGTTTAGATTTTTTTCAATTGCAAGGCACAGAGGCATGCATATGTTAACACAGTGATAGGAGTTTTCATCTAGATACCCAGAGAAATGCAATTTCAACGCCAAGCATAAGGAGGTGCCATGTGGTTCATGGCTGTTCAGAATGTAGTGATACTTGTGTCAGAATCTGGCACTTACTGCTCCCTGCTCCCTATTCTAATCACACCATTAGTCTGGTGTAATAGAGCTTCTATTGCAGCACTTTATACCAAGTTACTGCTTCTCTGCCACTTCCTTCAACCTCCTTCACTATTCTCCTTCATTTTGCACCATAGTTAGTGCCTGCTCCTGGAGCTTCTGCCACCTGGCTTCTGCTTCCATTGAGATTTCTCTAGAGAGAGATTTAAGTACATCAGATTGACACTCTTCAGTGCAGAGTAACTGCATGGGGTCCTCAGGCTGAACCACTCATAGGCTGCTCATCATAGTCGCAGACTTAAACCTCAGTCTCTGATCTCATAGCCACTGACTGAGACCTCAGTCCCTGATTTCATTTGCTCATGGTCCAAATAATGGGGTCACATCATACAAAATATGAAAGAAGAAAGTGCTGTTGGCTGTGTGGAGGCTGGTGGAGTGGGTGGGGGAGACATTTATAATTCAGAGCCTGCTCATTATAGTCACCAAAGCATCAGTGTTACACCAGACTAAAGCTTGACCATATCCAATTCCATGCTAGAAGGTAATGGGCGGCCAGGCACATGCACACACAGGCGTTATTATAGAGAAACTGCATCCTTAATTATAGACTGCATGCTGATAATTTATTGCACCATATGTTCCCAAGCCAGAACCGAAGCTGTTGGTTTCCACTTTCATATGTGGCTCCCACTGAATGCGTCCCAGAGGACCTGCTGCCCAATGTGTAGGTGGCCCTGGCTCCTTCAAAACCTTTGGATCACAGAAAGGTTTTTATTTGCCTCTGTAATTGCCTATTTTGAGACTGACAAAGGAACTGAGAAGCTGGAGAAAAAAAAATGTTCAGCTGTAAAGTCCATATGTGTTGATTTTTTTTTTTTTTGTATGAGTTTCAGCCAAAGTAGTAAGAATGAAAATGAAAAATAATATGTTAGCCTTTACATTTCCTATTTAGAACAAATGGGTTCCTTTTGCAAATGTGTTTCCTATTGAAATCTTTCTATCAACTTCCAGGGGTCTCTTAAGGCTCAAGTCCTGTAGGATTGTTTGCCGCCCTAGGGAATGACCAGAAGCCTTCTGGCTCTTCGTGCACACTGTGCGGAGTGTCATGACAGCGGGTCATGTAAATAAAAATAAGGTACATTCTCTTCCTCATTGGATGAAGTGAGAACTTTTGCTCAGGACCTGTGAGGATAAGCACTTCATACAGGATCGATCCCAGGGCAGAACTTTTCCTGCTTCAGGCGGCTCTACTCTTACTTGTGTCTAGTGAATCCAGAGCTCTGTAAAACATAAGCCTGCTAAAAGGCTCCCTAGTTCCTGCCTTTAGCTGAAACTGAAGGTGTTGCACATGATGTTTCAAACGCCATCTCTAAAAAAGATTAGTCTTCTTTGGGGTTGTGGGGCCAACTCTCAGAGCCCATAGCAGGATATTATGTGTCACAACTGGTGGGAAAAGGGATGAAATTGCTCAGATTTCAATTCTACCACTGAGCTACAGTTCATTCTAGTTTTTATTTTCAGACAGGGTGTCACTAAATGGCTGAGGTTGGCCTGGAACTTGTGATCCTCCTTCTTTAGCCTCCTTGAAATCACCAAGTCTTACTAGAATATGGGATTGATGAGTGTGCTCAATATTCTCTGTTCTCACAAGGCCTTGGTCCTCCCAGTTCCAAAAATATACGATCACTTCCTAATCACTGAGACCTATGGGGTTTAATGGTTTCCAGCTGTCAGTAGCCCTTGAATAAGCTTCAACAGACTTTGAGTTGCCTTTAGCCTGTCTACACTACTGCAAAAGCATCTCCTTAAAAATTCCAACAGATGATGCCATCTGTTTTATTCCAGGACCTTGAATGAAACATCTAGAATGAAGATATCTTCCCCAGACAAATGGTTTGTTTTCCAAAGTGGACAACTCTTCTGGGCATTTCTGAGATTTATTTGTACAGTAACTGTTGTGGTCTGAACGTTTGTGCTCCCCCTCCCAAATCATTTGTTGAAACTGATCCCCAATGTCACAGTATTAAGAAGAGGGACCTTTGGGATTCAGTCATGAGGGCGAAGCCCTTATGAGTGGGACTAATTGTAAAAGAGAGACCTAATTAACTTCTTCCAAATTCCGGCCACCTATGGCTTGCTGTTGATCCTTCTCCATCAAACCAGACACATCTCCTCTGGGCCTCCTGTGTGCAGTCCCACCTCTGACCTCTGGTCACCTACCTCCATGCCTCTTGTGTTCACCATAACTTAACCTAATGTTCTGCCTCATGACTCTTTTCTGATTCCATCAGAAAAAGTTATTTTCTCTCTCCTATGAATGCCTGAGTACTTAGTATGTCTTCTTTTGACACTTATTCAACCTTTTCTTTTACTTTTCTGTTATAGTTAAATGCCCACGATCTGAAGTCCAATCTCCTGAATTTGAATTCTGATGTGAATAGTTACTAGGTGGGTGACCTTGGGCAAGTTATACACCTATTTTGCATTTCAGTTTCTACATCTGAACAGAAAGGGGCTGGACAATTATACTTGGTTCATCCTCAAACAGCTATCCTCTTACATCAGGTCTCGTTTCTTGCCTGGCCTTTTACAAGAATATTCTTCCATTTCCTTTGTATTTTTTTCTCACAGCTCCAAGAACAATTGTCTATGATCATTTACATGCTTAAATTTTGTTTAAAATTCTATCTAAAAATCCTTGAGTCATTTGTTATAAAGATTAAGTGTTAAAGACATCAGTGCCTGGAACATTCTGAATGTTTAAGAAAAGCCCCCTATTGTTTTTATTGCATCAGTATGCAATAAAATGTTATCTCACCTTTTTAAAAATTCTAATTTGTTATATATGACAGCAGAATGCATTACAATTCATATTATACATACAGAGCACAATTTTTCATATCTATGGTTGTACACAAAGTCACACCATTTGTGTTTTCATATATGTACTTAGGGTACATGATGTCCATCTCATTTCACTGTCTTTCCTACTCCCATGCCGCCTCCTCTTCCCCTCCCTTCCCTTTGCTCTATCTAGAGTTCATCTAATCCTCCCATGGTCCCCCTCCAACCCCATTATTAATCAGCATCCTTACATCAGAAACATACATTGGAGAAAAGATAGCCTCTTCAACAAATGGTGCTGGGATAACTGGAAATTCACATGCAACAAAATGAAGTTAAACCCCTATCTCTCACCATGCACAAAACTCAACCTAAAATGGATCAAGGACCTAGGAATTAAACCAGAGACACTGTGCCTAATAGAAGAAAAAGTAGGCCCTAATCTCCATCATGTTGGATTAGGCCCTGACTTCCTTAATAAGACTCCTATAGTACAAGAATTAAAATCAAGAATCAATAAATGGGATGGATTAAACTAAAATGCTTCTTCTCAGCCAAAGAAACCATCAGTGAGGTGAACAGAGAGCCTACAGAATAGGAACAAATTTTTACCACATGCACATCAGATAGAGCACTAATCTCTAGAATATATAAAGAACTCAAAAATCTAAACACACAAAAAAACAAATAGCCCAATCAATAAATGGGCCAAGGAACTGAACAGACACTTCTCAGAAAATTATATACAATCAATCAACAAATATATGAGGGCTGGGATTGTGGCTCAGTGACAGAGCGCTTGCCTCGCATATGTGAGGCACTGGGCTTGATCCTCAGCACCACGTAAAAATAAACAAAATAAAGATATTGTGTCCATGTATAACTAGAAAAAAATTTAAATATATGAAAAAGTGTTTCTCTAACAATTAGAGAAATGCAAATCAAAACTACTCTAAGGTTTCATCTCAATCCAGTCAGAATGTTATCTCACCTTTTAACTATAATTTTTAAAAGGAAGACCCCATATCTGATTTAACTTTGTCTTCTTCATAGTTCCCTTGCCGACCCATTGCATTGATCAGGTGCTTAGTAAACTTTTGTTTCAGTGAAACATGCAAGATCTTATGTCCTAGAAAGACAATTAACAGATGTCGGAGTTACTAATGCAATCAATTTTAAAGGAGAAATAGCACTGGCCTTGCTTTCTCATGTACGGTGTACTCCTTAATTCTGTGACCTGCTTCAGCTTCATTGGTGCTACTGCGACTGCCAATAGATCACCAACGACACTTTGTATAATTTTGTCATTTACATTTCTAACTTTGGCTTTGTATTTTGAATCCAAGGTGTATGGGAAGGGACTGAGCCTTGTCTGGTTTATTTGGTGGGTATTTCCAAAACTTTTAGGTGTGCAAAAACCTCTCACAACATTAGCCTGGAGATCTTGTGCATACCAGGGAGGAAGGACACTTGGAAAGCCATTTAGAAAGTGACTAGAAATCAGTAGAGTCCCATTGTTTAAAATTTTAAACAATTAACTAGAGTTAACAGGTTAAATACACTTCTGAGAAAAGAAGCCCATGGCATAATAAACAGGCCCAGCAAAAAGAAGGGATTTTTTTTCACAGCAAATGAAAACTGTTAAACAAAAGATATATTATGTGTTAGGAGAAATGTTCATTCTTAAGATTATCATCCAATGAAATTCATATTTCTTTCCTGTAAAAATTATTAAAGTAAAACAAATCGAGTTTATCATCTGTTACATTTATTAGTGTTTATGAATTATTCAATAGGATAATACTTATCTACTGAATTATTTCCTGCTTTTAGGAATAATTATGATTTCCTAAATGTAGCACTTTTATCTTCAAGGGGTTTTGGAAATGATGTACTTTAATTTCCTGCCCTCTAGTGACAAAAATAATGCACTCACATCTTTCTATGAAATAAATTCTGCATGCTTTAGTGTCAGCAAATAAAATAATATTAGAGAATCTGAGACCAAGAAATACAAGAATGTATGGCTATTGTTAATGCTTTAACTTTAATACAACACACACCATTTTTATTTGAAACAAAACAAAACAAAAAACTTTTATCCAGAATCTGACCTAGTGACTTTAAAATTGGGACTTAATTGAAAGTTGGTGTGTTGTTTTTAGCTTTCACTTTCATGTACGGCCTATGTCTTTATAATTATAGGATATTTACAATAGGAAGCTCTGGTAACAACCAGGAAGTGAGTAATTTTAATAGCTTTCATCTAAATTAAATATCAGAATTGGATGAATCATACTAATTTAAAAAGTGACCTCTAATACTATATTCAGTTTAGGCAATAGCTTGCTAGATCACCAACCTGGGGATTTAAAACAGAGATAAAAATAATCAAACTGATTGACTTATTATAATAATAAATAAAGTAGAATTGCTAGATTTGATGAAGAGTGACATTAAGATTTTTGGAATCTTATTAACGGACAATACCACTGATTTCACTTGCAGAACAGTTTGGTGTTCCTGTAGCAGGATTAGAAGGTTGCTGTTCTTGTGTCCATTAATTCATCATTAGCAAGTTGTTGTCTACTACACACTACACACTATGCTGGCGCTAAGTAACTCACTCAAAGGTCAAGGGGCTCATTCAACAAACCCATGCTCTCCAGGCCTTGTCAGAGCTCTGGCTTCCTGCTCCCTGGGATGGTGACATGATCTCAGTTTTGATGTAGAGCAGAAAAGATCACTGATTCTTACCTGTAGTGATCCCTTAAAAAACTCACTCTACTCTATGGGACATATGGGTTAGACTTAGGACAGAAATGTGTTTTGTGGGGGATGAGAGGTATAGATAGACCAGAAGCTCCAGAGCCAGCTACTTTTGTGACCACCCTTGGTTGGTACAGCATTGGCAGTATGGCTCCCTTTACTGAACACAGCCAGAATGGCCTTTTGACATAGCCACATCAATGTTTATAGCAGCTCAATTCACAATAGCTAACCTATGGAACCAACCAAGGTGTCGTCAATAGATGAATAGATAAAGAAAATGGGGTATATATACACACTGATCTTTTACTCAGCTTTAAAGAAGAATGAAATTATGGCATTTGCCAGTAAATGGATGGAGTTGGAGAATATCACAATAAGCCAATCCCCAAAAACCAAAGGCCAAAAGTTTTCTTTGACATGCAGATGCTAATTCACAATGGGGGGAATGGGGGTGGTGCTAGGGAAGAATAAAGTTACTTTGGATTAGGTAGAGGGAGGGGATATGGGGATAGGAAGAATAGTAGAATTAAACAGACATTATTACCATATATATATCACTGCATGACCAATATGATTCCACAACATGTACACTCAGAAAAAAATTATACCCCATTTATGTATATCAAAGTGCATAAATGCATTCTATGGTTATGTATAACTAATTAAAACAAATAAAATTTATGAAGAAAAAATGTGTATGAACTTTAAGGTGTGCTGGCTTTCCACAAGGCTGCCCCCATTGGATGCAGGGTAGGGGGAGACGACATTCTACGCAGATTGAACAGGATATGAGTGAGGAACTGGCATAGCTGCTCCTTTGGGTGCTGAAGCCTATATCAGCAACCCACTCTTGGTCAGGTGGGTATTCTCATGCCCACCACCAGAGTAGATAACTGGCAGAAAGACCCTATCTATCCAAGGTCACACTCAGAGCCCACATGTGGTACAGCACAGTGACTAAAGTTAATAATAATGAGTTTTACCCTTGAAAATTGCTGAGCATAAGCTGGCTGAGGAGGACAAGCTGTCAGGAGAAGAGAAACAGAAGAGCCAGCCTGCATGCTATTTCACTTTGCAGCCTGCATGTGAGGGTCCCTATCTCTGAGTAGCCTCCCAGAATGTCCCTGCACACCCCCTACCCAGCTCCTGCATGATCATCCATGGATTGGAGACAGAGAGCAGCAAATCTTCCCAGGGCATATTGTCAGAAGAAAATTCCCTCTTTACCAGGTGACCCCATGGAGGGACCACAGCCCGGACCCATGACAACAGCCAGAGCTAGAAAGAGGTAACAAGGAGGATGGACACCTGTGTTCTACAAACACATTGCTGCATACCATGTTGCTGTGTGCCAGCCCCAAAGACAGGTCCTCAATTCAGAAACAAAGAGGCTGCAATGAATAGAGGGAAGACAGGTCCTTGATTGAAAAAGAAATTGGCTCCAATGAAAGTGGACAGCTAAGATAGACAAAAGCCAGCAGATGGAATGGCCCAGATTTAATTTTTATATATTCTTTTATGAATGTCACTTTAATTGATGAATCACAAATGTATGCATTTATGGGGCATGATGTGATGTTTAGATCACCAAGAATCCACTTCCCATCTTTCCTTGCATTTTAAGTGGACAGCCAGAGAGGATCCTGAGCTCTGAGGACCTTATTGTCAGAGTATGGGCAGTGGCCAGGCATGGACTTGAATAGCCACAGGAGGGACGTGTGCAAACTGCCTCAGGTTCCTCCATGTGGATTCCAGTCACAAGGGCATCTGGAGCTGCCTAGAGAGGAGTGGGCCCCACTGCCCCATCTGGGAGACTGGGACAGACACTGCCCCCTGCCCTGCTCTTTGTTGTCCTTTCTTCCATGTTACTGAGAGAGCAAAGGTGGTTATTAATGCACTTCTGTTTCTTCCAAACCTTATAATGACATTGATGCTCCAAAGATGAAAAAAAAGACATCTTATAATTAACACCATTTTAGAGGTGAGAGATTATGTGGAAGAATGACACATCATCTTTGTAAAGGAAAAGTGCATTTATTAAAATTTTTAATTTAAATACCTCAAAAAAACTTTATAAGAAAATAACAGAATGGGTTTGGGACCAATATTTATGAACTCAGCTGATTGACAATGGCAGTATTAGTGCAGGGGAAGAGAATGAAGAGTGAGGCATTTTGATATCTTTCCAAATGTGAACTTTATCATAGAGATTCTTTGATATGGATTTTATCTCAGGTTTCAAGAGGAAACTAAAATTAAAGACTTGGCAATAATCACCTAGTAAATGGAAAAGCTCCTATTTGAACTGAGGTCTCCCTGACCCCACATGGATGGACGCTGAGAGTGTGTGGGTAAGTGGATGGGGTCCCTCCCCATCTGCTGTCCAGTCTTCAAGCTGGCAGCAATACCCATCTGGAGTCTGCACTGAGCTGTGTCTTCTTTGCCATCTCTTGACCCAAGTTCAGGCTGCACCGAAGGAGGACGTGGTCTCCAGTAACAGACTTCAAGATTAGACTAGACAGAGACAAACGGCATGTCCTTCAAGAGAAACGTGTCTGTTCAAGGGAGCGCTGGGTGTTGAGAAAAAACATGCTCAAGAACATTCAAGACAAAAGGAAAGACAGAAGCCATAGGTTATTTTTTAAAAAATGATTCACAACTGGCACAGAAACGAGAAATAATAAGGGACTTCTGCCATCCAGACACTTGCCAGAGCTTTTTTATTGCCACAACTGGTCATCTGATAATTTATTGTTTTTTTTTCTTAATGAAAATTTAATCTCCTAAAAGCCAGAACAAACAATTAGAGGAACTGCTGCCATTAATATAATCCCAGCCCAATAAGGAAATTTATGGGTGCAGAACTAACTAGCTGTAAATGTGTCTGTCCAGTGCTGTCTCCCATTCTGCTGGGGTCCTGGCATTAGCCAGCAGGGTTGGATGGAGATGAAGATAATATAGGTATCTTGGAGCTTGAAGCTCTTTGTTGGGAGGGCGGGGGACCTGGAAGTATGTCACAAAGACCTCATGGTGCCCCTGAGAATAAGAACCCTAGCAAGGAAGGGGGAATAAGAAACGGGAGGGGAGAGAATGGCTAACACATTCTGAATTTATTCCTCATGTAATAATACTAATCCTAGATGCTGTGGTCTGAGGTTTATATCCTTGCAAAATTCACATGTTAGAATCCTCATTCCCAGAATATTAGGAGGTGGGGCCTTTGGAAAGTGACAAAGTTGTGCCCAATTAAAAAATGGGCAAAGGACTTGAATAGACATTTTTCCAAGAAGATAACAACAGGTAAATGAATATATCTTTAACATTACCAGTCACCAGGGGAATGCACATCGAAGCCACAATGAAAGATCACCTCAAACCTTTTAGGACAGCTATTATTAAAATGTCAGAAATGAAAAATATTGATGAGGGTGTGGACAAAGGGGATCCTTATACACTACTGGTGAGAGTGTAACTAGGTACAACCATTGTGGAAAACAGTAAGAAGTTTTCTCAAAAAATTAGAAGAGCTACCATATGACCCAGAAATCCCTGTGCTAGGTATATATGCAGAGGAAAGGAAATCAGTATGTCAAAGAGACATCCACACCTCCATGTGCTTTTCAAGCATCATTCACAATAGCTAATAAATGGGAACAACTTTTAAGTGTACATTGACAGAGGAATGGATGAAGAAATTGTGATATATATATATATATATATATATATATATATATATATATATATATATATATATATTTAAGTGTGCCCATATATATGTGTGGGATATTATGAGGTGCTCCCATCTGTGACGACATGGATGAAACTGGAGGATTATATTAAGTAAAATAATCAGCCAGGGACAGAAAGAAAAGTACTTTATGATCTAACTTCCATGTGGATCTTGAGTAAAAACAGCAAATAAACAGAATAGGAGAACCATGGTTACTGGGGGAGGAAAGCAGGGAAGTATGTCAAGGGGTACAAATTTGCAATCAGGTGGGGTGAACGAACCTAGAGATCTAATGTATGCATGAAGAGTATAATTGATAATATTGTACTGTACACCATAAATTTGATGAATATAATAATTTAGGTGTTCTTACTATACACATACATAAAAAGATAACCATGGAAGGTGATTTCTCTAAGTATATCAAAACAGCATGCTGTACATTTTAAATATATACAATAGAAAATAAAATTTAAATAAAAGAGAACTGCTACTAGCTTGCCAACAAAATAAAATAAAAAGCCTTAGAGAAAGTGGCTGTCTATGAGAAAGTGGGCAGTCATGAGGTACTGGGCACTGAATCTGTTGCACCTTGGTCTTGGGCTTCCAGCCTACAGCATGGTGATCAATAAATTTCTGTTGTCTGTAAGTCACACACTTTATGGTATTTTGTTATAACAGCCCCAAACAACTCACATGCTAAGAAAGAGGAGCCAACCTTTCTATATTCCTTTTCCTCCTACTCTACCAAACAGGCCCTTTTGTCTGGACCCAGAATTTAGACTGTGCTACTAGAACTGTGGTATATCATGGCCTGGCTTTACCCTTGTGGGCCGTCCAGAAAACTATTCAGAATTTATTTCCACAAGAGGAAACCTTCCAGTGAACCAACTTTCAAATTCATTTTTGGAATACAATCAAGTTTTAAATTGGAAACTGCCTGTAACTGCTTACCCGCACTTCTGTGTGCCAATGCATATAATCCCATTTAGAATGCATTTGAAGGAATCATTCAGTAAAAAGTTGAGTTTTGTGTATACTAAAGAAATTTATGATCTTTATCAAAGTTTGGGGATACAGAGAAGACACTAGGGCAAGTAGGAGTTAGTATTTCTGGGCTAATGGCTAAAGGTTCTAACAATGCAAAATAATGCTGGAAGACCACTTACCATTTCAAAAACACTGAATGGCATGTCTATTTTAGTTAAGACTTTCCTTATGTAGCTACAGGACTAAATTTAGTTCTGCACATTTGGAAAATCCTCAATTATTTTTCTTCATCAATTCCCCTTCTCTCGTTGGCTCACATTCCTGTATGTTTTGGCTCAGATTTCCCATAATGCATAGCTGTGGTTGTCAAAATTATGTATAGTGGTTAAAAAAATTTACACAGAAATGTATAACATTAAATGTTATGCTTTATCACATTTACATGCTGAGTTTCCAAGCATTAGATCCAAGAAACAAAAAGACCCATATATAATCTCTAAATCATAGTTTTTCCCCTCATATACCTTTTATTCTATTATGCAGTTTTATTCCTTTCATCTATGTGATAATAATCTATCCATTTAATTTTAAATCTATACTTAGAGTGTTGCTATTGATGAATTTTGCTATTGCCAAGTAAGTAAGAACAATGTACACTGGAACCATTTTATTTTTGTCTTTCATTCTTTTGCAAGAATATTTGGTCTCTTTCCTCAAATCCTCTGAGAAGACAGGGTTGAGCAGACTAAAAGATGTTTTAAAATGGTATCTTTATTTAAGAAAAAGCTTCTTCCTAAACACAGCATCAGGATTGTAGGGGAACAATTCCAGGTCGTAATGGCCTCTGCATGGACTACCTGACCCAAAACTCCACCAGGGATACAAAAAAACAACTCTCCCTTCAATCACTTCCTTGGGCCAAGCTAATCTCAGAAAGAGACTGTTTACATTTGCTGCTTGCAGAAGGAGAGAAAGGTGTCACCCATTAGAATGACACAGAGTTTTTCATGACTGGCAAATAAATAAATAGATAGATAGATATAGATAGATGGAGAGAGAGAGATAATGACATAAAATGTATAGTATTTGATGTATTCATGAGGAGAGGAGAGTTTGAGAAGAGATTGCATGTATGAGGAGAGATTCAGATAACCAGGTGCTATTCAGGAAGTGCAAGTCCATACAGGATCCCACAGAGGTGACCTTCAGCTACTAGAGAAAAGCTTGAGTGCTCAGTGGGCTGGCAGGGTGTGGGCAGCCTGAATGGAAGGAGGATTCTCAAGTGCCAGGTAGGAAAGTAACCAAGGGAGGCCTTGTCAAGCTCACAATTTTATTTTGATTTGATCCTGTTCTGCCTGAAGTGTGTATATATACTTATATATAATATATATATTTGTAGATAGACACAATATCTTTATTTACTTAATTTTATGTAGTGCTGAGGATCAAACCCAGGGCCTCACGTGTGTGATGCAAGTGCTCTACCACTGAGATACAACCCCAGCTCCTGAAGTCTTTTATTTTTTTTTCCTTTGCCAAGTTTTATCTCAGGCTATGGCTGGTTGGAAAACTATAGAAGATGAGGATGACTGGTGTCTGCACTTGTATGTGTTCAAATAAAGTGACTGGTGGTGGAAACAAAATGGGAAGATACATGGCTGAACCCTGGAATGTCTTCAAAGAGTGAACTTGCACTGCCCCTCTTGCACCTCATGTTTCTCTTGGAGAGTTTACATGTTTGTCTTGGTGCAAAAAAAAAAAAAGAGGGGGGATTGGAAAATATTGTCATGGAGAATGCTTTAGAATTGGCTGAGAGCAGGGATATAATGATACCACATGAAACAATGAACATGGAAGCCCACTTACTTCAAATGCAAAAAGGAATGAGCCTGGGACTTGCATCACACTCTGGCACAGATATTCTTACAATGTTTTATTGTGAATTTTAAATCCTCAGATACATGTGCTTGGCATTTGATTGTGCATTTGGCAGGAGTGAGGGGTATACCCTGCAGGTAAGGGCACATTGAAAATTGCCGGCTGTCTTTAAATGGAGCAGAGAACAAGCCCTGTCCTCTGTGCTTTCTCACCATGGAATTTCTGACCTATGGAATTCTGCTACTGAGGCTCATGGAGGTGGAAGCAGCATTCCATGAATTTCAACCCAGGGAATCCAAATGAGATGTGACTGCACAACTGGAGAAAAGGAGAAGTAGAGAATCTGGGGACAAGAGGCACTGGCTGGGCACAGTGGGTTAATCATAAATCATGCCAGCTCAGTGGAACTCACTGAGTCATCATCTAGTTGGCAGTCCTGAAAGCCAGGCCCCCTTGCTTTAGGCATTGATGGAATGGAGTTGCATTATTCAACCATTGATTCAAAAACACAATCTATTATTGTAAAGCATTGTATTTCTGTGGAGAATATTTTAAGCCTAATATGTAGTTCTTGCTGAAAGAGAGTTTGGAAAGGAGTTCTATGGCTCCAGGTTTTCACAATCTGGGGAGGAAAGTACACAGAGCAGCATGCTTTGCTCCTAGATTGAAACAGAAGGTCATTTCCTTTCCAAAGGAAGCAGTATGTGCTTTGCTAAAGACAGAGTACCACTGCAGTACCTGGCATGAGTTATGTCATCCCTTACAACCTGCTATGGGTTTAACTGGAGATTGCTTTCTGAATAGAATGCCATCAGAAGGAAAGCAAAACCCCTCATGGATACATTTGTTCTCCTGTGACTCTTGTTGCAAAGATTGTATGACATTCATTTAATAAGAACAGACTCCAGCAGCTCAAAGTTGTATCAATCTGATGTTAGCTCTCTTGGAAAACTATTTCAGATCGTATAAAATGTGTGATCTTCTCACCTCTGAGCAAAGAAAGTACTTTGAAAGGTAGCCAGGACATCTAAGACTGTAGCATAAACAAATGTGACAGAAAGACCCATTAGCAAATGACACTCAGCCACAACTGTGGGATGAAAATCCAAGGACAATTCACTTCTCTTTTAATTACTAGGCTCTCAAGAATAAAGCACACCTGGAATCTTTCACCTCTGGGGTTGCGGGTGGAGTGGGGTGGAGGGGAGGCGCAGTTATACTTAAATTTGACCTTCACCGGCCAGACACAGAAGCAAGGGATTGGCAGCAAATGCTTCAGAATGCATTTAATGTACTGTTTTTTAAGTTATAAAGAAATAGATGCTGAATTCATTATTACTAGGGATTATAATATTGGGATGAATGGTGACAGTAAGCCATAGGAAGAAATGAACAGAACACGCTGTTGAACTGTGGGCACCCTACTTCTTAATCAGATGCTCAATACAGAAGGCACAAGTAAAATCTCAAGGACCTCAAGCTTCAGTTTTTCAGCTGACTGTTTTTTTCAGTTTTTGCATGTCTGGGTAGAAGACACACACACACACACACACACACACACACACACACACGTGTGGTAGAATTAATGCTAGTTTGTCTAATTTACCGTTTTATTCAGGTGAGATATAACCTTTCATAAATAGACATATTAGAAGAAAACAAGTAGGGAGATCTTTGTAGGTGACTAATGGGTGACATTCTTGTCAACTTATTTGACAATCAAGGATGGAGAAACAAAACCTTTAGGATGGAGTAAGTAGCTCAGGGCATCGGAATCCCCTGGAGGGTTTGAGACAACACAAATTGCTGGTCCACCCAAGTTTCTGACCAGAATTTTTAATTTATATTTTCCTGATTGTGATTTTTTTGGCTTAGAAATAAATGTGATTGTTTCTAGCTGCCTGATTGTACCGAATCGAATGTTGCCTTCTTTTTATAGGCCGAAGCTATTTCCCCAGCCTTCACCACAAGGGGATGTGGGAGGAGAATGGGACCTTGGGGACCCAGAGTAGCAGGAGCTGAAAGAGAGAGAGAGAGAGAGATTCAGGGAGAAGGAAGTACTGGATGAACCTTCCACAGCTGAAAAGGAGAAACAATATCAGCTATTTGGTATTTATTTGATCTATCTGATGTCATTTTCCGTATTCCCAGGGTACTTGTCATAGGATTGTGTGCTTTTTCTGCATTTTTTTCATGCTTTTCTGGGTATGTTAGATAGCAATGGCAAGATTAAATACAAATTTCTGAAACAACTTATTTTTCTCTTTTCTCTCTCTTTTGTTTTTTACATGAGCAAACATCCCTTGAATTTTTGATGATGGTGGCTGGAGCAGACTTTGGATGGCTGATCTCTTTCTGATTGAACTCATCGGAATTGTCTTTATCAGCATGCACTGTAGAAGAGATTCTCTCACTTGAAACAGGTGGGGTCACTTGAAGGGCTGCCATATTACGAAAGTCCTGGGGCATCATTCATATTCCATTATTCCCTGAAAACAAATCTGGTAAACACAACAAACTACTTTTCTTGCAGTGTGAGTAAAACACCTTCAATTCCACTTCTAAGCCCCTAAATTTAATCCAATTACAAACCAAAACTCTAAATTACTGAACACATACAGGAAAAATGGATAAAAATAGCTGAAAGTGAATGATTTCTAATCTGTCTTTAGTTTCCCAGATGGGGAAACAGAAGTTCACGTAAACACCTAGTAAGTAAAGTTTAATGCATCTCTAACAATTTTAATAGCTGCATCATGCTCAATCTTTTATAGATAAACCAATTTATCTATTTTATTTAATGAGTTGTAGGAACTTAAGATTTTTTTTCAAAATTTAGGGGCCAATTCCCTCATAGTACCATTCATTATAGAGGCAGGATGGTGTGATTTTTTATGTGATGAACCAAATTTCAATAGTATGTCAGCAATGATGGGATTTTAAACTCCCACAGTTAAGGCTTCAGTAGTCAGTGGCATAAAAGGACATGTTTATTAATGCTTATTAATAGCATTTGGTTTAAGAATTGCTCTTCATTAAGTTCAGTATGAGGCAGGTCCTGTGCTAAGTACATAGTATCTCTGCAATGTTTATGACTGTTTTAGGGCTTAAGTTGGATGGTTATTGCCAGTTGGCAAGATGAGCAAGTGAAGTTAGCCGGGATAAGAGACTATTCCAGGTGCACAAGGTAGTAGGAGGCAGGGGTAGGTTGGAACTCAAGCCCCCTGAAGTTAGTGGCACTGTCTTGATGCCTAGGCTCTCTCAGAGGACAACAAAGCAGAGTCCCAAGCCAGAGAGAAACAGAAAGCACACGCAAATGAGAACATGGAGGGAAGTGAACTATTTTGAAAACTTTTGTTTTATTTCAAAATAAGTGGGTAGGTATTATGTTAATAAGTCACTAGTTTGGGGGCTGGGGTTGTGGCTCAGTGGTAGAGTACTCGCCTAGCACATGTGAGGCCCTGGGTTCCATCCTCAGCACCACATAAAACTAAATAAATAAAATAAAGTTATCGTGTACAACTAAAAACTAAAAATAAAAAAGAAATCACTAGTTTAGATATTTTTAAATCCACTTAACTATGTGAAATGTTATTTATTAAAATGTTAATAATTCATTAGGTTTTAAATTTAAACATCAAACCTTAAATTAAAGGTAAACAGTTACATTTTTCCTAGCTGTTGAATTGTAGTTCCAATAGATCTGTACAATTTTAATATTTTATGTGTGTTGCCAAATTTTTCTTCAAGACATTTCTAACAATTTATCTTCCCTCTACTCTTTCATCCTGATATTCTTACTAAATTGGATGTAGCTCTTTTTTTTTTTTTTTTCAATTTCTCAAAGTTGTTCCTTTTAAAAAATCCTCAGAAGTACCTCTTTAAAAATGGGTTTAGCCAGGCACGGTGGTGCACTCCTGCAATCCCAGTGGCTTGGAAGGCTGAGGCAGGAGGATCACAAGTTCAAAGCCAGCCTCAGCAATTTAGCCAGGCTCTAAGCAACTTAGAAACAAAATTAAAAAATAAAACTGGCTGAGGATGTGGCCCAGGGGTTGAGCACCCCTGGTTCAATCCCTGGTATAAAACATAAGTAAGTAAATAAATTAAATAATGGGTTTAATTCTGTGTGCATTTAATAGTGGCAACTGATCTTATTTTAATTTGAATTTCCTTGATTAATTATGAAGCTTTATTTATTGGTGTTAGTTCTTTTGGGGGCTTTCTGTTCTTTACTCAGTTTTCTTTTAAAAAATTATTTTTAATTAACAATACTTTATATATTTATGGGGTATAGTATGTTAATTTGATACATATATCTAACATGTAATAATCAAATCAAGGTAATTAGCATTTCCATCTCCTTACACATTAAGCATTTCTACGTGTTAGGAATCTTCAGACTCTTTATTATTATTATTATTTCGAAATAAATCATTGTTGATGAATAATTACCTTACTACACTATAGGATATCAGAACTGATTCTGTTTGTCAATAGTCCTCATGTAACCTCTCTTCTTCCTGCTCCCTTTTCCAGTTTGTAGTAACCACTCTTCCATTCTTCCATGAGATTGAATTTTTGTTTCTTTTTCTTTTCTTTTTTTTTTTTTTGCTTCCACAAATGAGTGAAAACATGGGACATCAATTATTCTGTACCTGGCTTATGGCACTTCCCCTGATGTCCTCCAGTTCCATCTATGTTGATACAAATGACAGGATTTCATCTTTTTATGACCCAATAATATTCCATTGTGTTTGTATACTGCATTTGCTAAAATTTTCTTTTGGAGTGATGTTTTATATATTTTTGTTTTCATTATGGCTTGTTAGAATTTTTTTCAATATTGAGGACATTGACCTTCAGTTTGACAGACACATTGCAATCTTCCCTGCCCAAGTTGTTGTTTGCCTTTTAAATTTGTTTGTTCTGGCTCAGTGGCAGAGTGCTCACCTAGCATGTGGAGGCACTGGGTTCGATCCTCAGCACCACATAAAAATAAATAAATAAAATGAAGGTATTGTGTTCAACTACAACTAAAAAAAAATATTTGTGGTGTTTTGTATTTTTAGTAGTCAAATAATCTATCTTTTCCTTTTCTGGTAGCTCTTTGGTATCTTTCGACTCTTCAGTGTATGTTAATTTTACCTAATTGCCTTGTCCCAGGTGAGTTTTGAGAGAACGTTATCTCATTAGAACAACCTGCCACTTCACCTTCTTGGATCCCTGTGTGTGCCCTTCCCAGTGAAGTATGCTTTTTATTTTGTCACAAATGCCCCAAGCCACTATTGATACCAGCATTATCTGAATGGAACAGTGAACAGTTGTCTTTCTGATAAAACCTGCTACCTTAAAGCCATTTTCAGATTTTAAGAAGCAAGAGAAATTCGTTAACAGGCTGAACCTCTCTTGTTGAAGATTAGAGAGTCTACATAGCTTTTTCTGAATGGTGATCTTGCCTGAGAGAAATGATAATGACTGAAATAAAAAGCCTCTCCTGCCTCTCCTGTGGGTCCTCAGTGCATTTTAATCCTAATTAAAGAAGAAGTCCGAAGGAGTCTTTCCAGAGGAGTCAATTACAGCCAGAGCTCCAAATGGAGCACACTGAAGGGTACCTTCAACTGTTACGTATTACATCATGAGATGCACATTTTAAATGTCTCTATACTAAGCATAGACTTTTCTCAAAATTGATCGTTTGGGGGTTCCTTAGTGTTTCTAAGGAGGTACATTCTTTTTTATACCAGGCAGCCTCTTTATTCCTTTAAGCCCCAATATATTTTGAATGCATTGATTGATATTGCATGAAACCTTTGAATTGAGTACGTACATGATAAAGGGAATGTTAACCAGTTTAGATCTTTATCATAGAGCAGTGGACTTGGATTACTATTGGCTGGGAGGTGTTAGAAAATGGAAATGTAATGGCTTCCAGGTCACATATGGCTGGGGATCGCTAAGGTACATAATGGTACATAATGGAAGCAATCAATGAAAAGGAATTAGAGAGGAGCCTTTTATTTATTATCAAAACCCACTCCAAAATGAGCTGGAGTGCTAACCAGCATTCACAACACAATGGTCAATACCATGCAGAACTGGAGATCAACTTGCTGCTTCAAACTGGAATCACATATTAGTGTTGCCTAGGTATCAAACCGTGATTGTTCTAATGGATCATATTGTGTTCTCCTCTTACCAATCTAACAGGCACAATTTTGCACCTGTAGCAACCAAACACAGTGGAGCTCAATGCAAAACAGAGAGAAGAGAGAAAGCACACGTCACTGAAATCTGAAGATAATCTCATATTCCTCTGAAGCTAATAATTTTTCTATTCCTATTTTCATCCCAGTTTAACTCTTGAAAGCTGTGCGGTAATGTGTCGGGCACAAGTCCAAAGTGCACTCAGGTGAAAAGAGTGAAATAATCAGCATGCTCCTTTCCCTACTTCTACCCTGGCTACTCAGTGTACTAGCAGATTAATAAAGGAGTAAAGGTAGAGAGGACACTTTGGGGCCGTGACCAGAATAAGGAAACCAGAGTGGTTTCTGCTATCCCTCCTGGGTGCTGGAAGGAGGACATTCACAGGGGAATATTTTATCCTTTATTGAGACCTTGGACTAAACCCATTGCAGTCTCCAGATGAACTTGGCACCTATGAACTTTATGAATGCTTGCTCACATCAGGCAGGCTTCAGTGGTGAGGAAGATGCCTTTGTCTGTAGGCCACCTGCTCCCCACGTGCCATTCTTGAATAGGAATGGTGATATGAAAATCCCCCAATCTCAAAATGATGTCCTAATTATAGGTTGGGACAGTCCCAAGGGATCTGGAGATGCATTGCTATACTAGGTTTATAGAGTCCAGACTAGGGAGACATATAAGAATGGAAGGGGTATCCCCAAACTCCCCCAATTGTATAAGATTTGAGCAAAATGTTGAATAAGGTCAATAGCACACAGCTGAGGAAAAGTGTTCCATGCAGATGGGATGGCTGATCCTTAGATCATAAGGAGGCGTGTGCTGGTGTGTTCATTATATAGCAAAGAGACGGGTGAATGGAGGGTATGAGGGGAGGGAGGGAGGAAAGATAAGACAGGTGTTGGGAATGGGGTAGTAGGTCATTGGCATTTTTTAGGGGACTTTGATAAATTTTTGAAATGGGGACATATCTCAGAGATTTAAAAAGATACATTCTGAACTATATGTTGAGGATACTCTGTGGAGTAGTAGAATTAAGATGGAGAGACCAGTTAGGAGGCTCCTATAATAATCCAACAGAGGACTAGGCTGCTTTTCATCAAAGCAAGTATAGAGAAGATAGTGAGAAGTGGTAGATTTATTTTTTAAGACAGAGCCATTAAGAGATCTTAGTGGATCCAAATGAGTGTGGAGAAGGGAAGAGTCAAGGATTTCAAGAATATTGTTCAGATCAACTGGAAGAATTGAGTTCCTATTCAGTGAGTCAGGAAATGCTGTGCCAGATTTAAGAGGAAATGAACCAGCCACACCAATGTTCATAGAAGCATGATTCACAATAGCCAAGCCATGGAGCCAACCAAGGTGCCCTTCAACAGAAGAATGGATGGAGAAAATATGGTATATAGACACAGTGGAGTATTACTTGGCCATAAAGAAGAATGACTTTTTGGCATTTGGTAGTAAATGGATAGAATTGGAGACTATTAGGCTAAATGAAATAAGCCAGTCCCCAAAAGTCAAAGGTAAAATGTTATCTCTGATATGTGGAAGCTAATCAAAACAAGGAGGGGAGATTTTTTAAAAAAGAATAGAAGAGAGATCAATGGGGTAGACAAAGAGAAATGAAGGGAAGGGGTGCAAGATAGGATAGTGAAAGGCAGTGGAATGAATCTGACCTGTCCTTTGCCCACATATGAACCCACCACATTGAATCTTACCATTATGCACATCCACAAGACACTAATTTTAACAAAAAGTAAATGGAAGAAAGATCAGTAGACTAGAGGGAAGGGAATGGGGGAGGGAGATGGGGTAGGGAAGGAGAATTACTGGGGACTGAATTAGAGCCAATTATATTCCATGCTTTTATAATTGTGTCAAAATGAGTCCTGTTGTCATGTATCAATAAAAAGAACCAAAAAGGAGGAAGAGGAGGAGGAGGAGGAGGAAGAGGAGGAGGAGGGAGATGAGGAGGAGGAGGAGTAGGGGGAAGAGGAGGAGGGAGAGGAGGAGGAGGAAGAGGAGAAGGAGGAGGAGGAAAAGGAAGGGGGAGTGCTGAGAGCCACGGCTGAGTCTGTATGGCCCCTGGCATTTTGCCAACAGTATTGATTGACAGGCGAGGCATTACTATCCGCCTCTGCCGCAACTTTTGAGTTCTCGCACTATTTTGGAGTTCTCGTGGGGATTTCCGGGGATTCCCCGAGAGTTCCCATTGGTTGGGGAAGTGCAGGAGGAGGGATTTCCGGGAGAGATATTTCCGGCTGGGGGTTCCTGGACAAGCCTCGTGGCGCGTTCGGGAGGATTCCCCGGGAGCTGTGTGAAGTGTTTTCCTGCAGTTTAAAAATAAAGTTTGTTCCTGCTTCAGTGGCTCGTGATTTGTGCCCAGCCAGACTGCGGCAGGGGAGGAGAAGGAAGAGGAGGAGGAGGAAGAGGAGGAGGAGGAGGAAGAGGAGTAAGAAAAGGAGGAGGAGGAGGAGGAGGGAGAGGAGGAGGAGGAGGAAGAGGAGGAGGAGGAGGAAGAGGAAGAGGAGGAGGAAGAGGAGGAGGCGGAGGAGGAAGAGGAGGAGGGAGAGGAGGAAGAGGGAGAGGAGGAGGAGGAAGAGGAGAAGGAAGAGGAGGAAGAGGAGGAGGAGGGAGAGGAGGAGGAGGAAGAGGAGTAAGAAAAGGAGGAGAAGGAGGAGGGAGAGGAGGAGGAAGAGGAGGAAGAGGAGGAGGAGGAGGAGGAGGAAGAGGAGGAGGAGGAGGAGGAAGAAGAAGAAGAAGAAGAAAATAATGAAGATGAGAAGTTTAAAATGGGATACACTGGGTTTGAGTTGTCTACAGAGTATCCAAGTGGAGATGTCCATAGATAGTTTTATATGGAAGTCTGGAGTTAGAAAGTGCAGTCTGGCCAGAAATACTGCCAGTGGGTGGATGGTATTTAAAGACAGGTGCTGGATGGGATCTCTGAGGGAACAAATATAGATAGAGAAAATAAGGACTGAAGAGGGAGCACTGGGTCATTGCACCTCTGACATGCAGAGGAGAAGGGAGGGGTCAGCAGAGGAGAGAGAAGCCAGGCGAATGCAGTATCTCAGGGATGAGCGTGATCAGAACTGTGTCAAATGTTATGTAGGTTACATGATGAGCAGTGAAAGCCACCTGGCAAGAGAAGTGTTAATGGAAATGTGAGGGTAAAGACCTGATGGAACAGGTTCAAAGGGAATAGGAGGCAAGGACTGGGAGCAATGCATACTGGTTGTTTATACGTATTGTGAAATGGAACTGCAGCAATGCAGAAAAGACAAAGAAGGTGTGTGCACAGTGGCATGTCACACAGATGACCACCACTGCTGGCAGTCCCTCACTGGGGGCCATTTGAATGTGAGTGCCTTGATCTACCTGCTGGTTTGCTGATCCCCACAGAGGTGTCTACATTGCTGTCTACATTGGCAATTGTACCTCTGGACTCCACCCCTTATTTCTCATTGATTCTCTGGGATTGAAGAGATATTGGATCCCTCTCTGAATTTCCTGAGTCAGAACCCATGAAAATGAGATCACATTTCACAAATCCCCTTAATGATTCTGATGTACGTCCAGGTTTGGGAAACATTGGCTTTATGTTTGGTGTGTTCTTGGAGTAAACCTAATTGAAATAGCGTTATGAGCCATTTCAGAGCCTTCTGGAAACAAAATCAAAGAAATATTTGTCAGGACATTCAAGGAAACCAATTAGAACTGTGGCAAGGATTGGAGATGTGGCTGAGAGAAATTAGCTTTTAGTAAGTCCATGATCATGGAGTACCTATTATTAACACCTAGGAATATGCAGACCACATTAATTTAAATGCTACTTTTATTCTGTATTTGTTTTCAACCATTAAAATTTATTCTTTATTATATCTGTGTCTTTGTAAATTAAAAAATTAAGTAACATACATTACTACCCTATGTGCATGTATGATTGCACAACCAGTGTGATTCTGCATTGTGTACAGCCAGAGGAAAGAGAAGTTGTGCTCCATTTGTGTACAATGTGTCAAAATGCATTCTGCTGTCATGTATAATTAATTAGAACAAATTTTAAAAAGTAAAAAAAATCAATAACATCAAACTAAAAAACTTAATTAAGTAAAAACTGCTAGTTCTTTACAAAAATGCATGTTAGGCTGAAATAAAATATCAACTTATAGGACACTACCTGTCCTTTAAATATATAGTACTTACAGGAAAAAATTCTTCATAACTTGATAACTCAAAACTTCTTGTAAAGGCTATTTTAAGTTATCTTTGTTTTTATAATATAAGAAACTAGTTCTGAGTTATATGTAGTTTTTAAACATACAGTATCTTTGGGAAATAAGTTTCGGAAACACTTTTTGATATTTTGTTTTAAATTCATTGACCAAATTCAAGAAGGAACACTTCATCATGTTTGTGAAAAATCTCTTTGAAACATTTTATTCTTCAGAACTACACACAAAATATTTTCAGGTGTAAGTCAAGGGAAGAAAAGTGAAATTTTCACTTAAGAGCTACTAAAACATTAATTCGTGCATATCTGAATTATATGTTAAATAATTAGAGCATGATGAGTTTCCAACCGGGTGAATATTTTTTTAAACTTAAAAAAAATACACACACACAATGTTTGAGGTGATGAATGTGTTAGTTAACTTAATTGAAACATATTATAATGTACTCATATGTCAAAATATCATGTTGTACACCATAAACATATACGGGTATTTATTTATCAATTAAAAATATTTAAAAGTTTAGAAAAACAAATTAAAAACAAATGATTTAATAAAAATACTAATCTAAAACTTAAGGAATATAAGTTTGATTCTATTGAGGAAGTAATTTTCATTTATACTTTATCTTTTCTTTATTCCATAGCAAATGAATATATATATATATTTATTAATGATAAATAATACATTTAAATATATGAGTTTTATTAAAATAATTTTAAAATGCAGTGAATAATATTGTGTGTAAATAATTCTAAATATTTCATCACAAAAATGCTAATATTGAAATTATACATGCATTAAGTTATTAAATAATCCTGCAAAATATTGAGTTATTTCATTGTCATTTATAACCACATTAATAATACTGGAATATATTACAAAGCAGTAAATTTCAAAGCTTTTGGCAATATGATAGTTTTGCATATATTACAGCTCTTGGTACCAGACTCTTACTTGCTGTAGGTTACATAAATCTCACTCGTTTGAAATCAGTTCCCACAATAAGGATGGTGAGAATCCAATATGAATGGATTTATAGGGAGTGAAAGTCCACCAGTTATGGGGAAAGAGGAATTAGAAAGGCATATTGCACAAATCAAAAATTTGACATTTTTAATAACCCACAGACTATTTCCATGATTATAATTCAGGGCATGAAAACACTTCAGAGTCATCCACTGATGAAAAGCTATTCTGATCATTACATTTTCATATTTCTATGATCATATATATAGTCATTAAAATTACAGCACATACAATACCTGTATGACAAAAATCACATCTTAGTACACAGAATTTTGAACTGAAGCAGAACATGAGACATTCACTACCTCTAATTGAGCCATTCTGATCAGGAGTCTGTTTGATTGGCTCTTCATGACTTCCCAGACCTTCCCAGGGGCCATATTTAGAATCCAATTTTCAGTACAGACACTCTCTTTTTTTAAAAAAAAAAAAAAATCTCAATTAGGATTTAACCTAAAGGAAAAAAAGGCAAAGACCATTAGTTTTTTATGGTAATGGAAAAGAACTATTTTATATGTAAAATGCTGGGAAGATAAAAGGGGACTATAAACGTAGTCAGAAAAAAAATTTGGTGCCTGTGGGGCAGTGATTATTTCCATTCTAGAAAAGGACAGTAGTTCTCCCATATTCATGATTCTACTTTCTGCTATTTTAGTCACCTGTTGTCTATAGCAGCTTGAAAATATTAAATGGAAAATTCCAAAAAATATAGTTTTTAAATAATGTTATTATAGTATTTTGTTATCATTGTTTTATTGCTGTCATTAATCTCTTATAGTGCTATCTATCCTGAGTTACTCCTTTTTCTGTAAGAGCAGCAGCCTTCACTCTTTGCCCTGCCCTGAGTTACTCCATTGTAAGCACAAGTGCTAAAGTAGAGTGCCCTGGCACCTTCTCTGTGCAAGTAGATAACCACCAGATGTTAGAAACATATAACTTATTGAGAGGACCAATTACCAGAGGCTCAGCACAATTATAAGGCACAAATTAATAAATAAATATTATTATTCACAATAATAAAAAAAAATTACCTCCTGTGAACTTATTGAATTAGATCAGGGGCACATAGACACAAGGATTTATCAAGATCATACCCCCCCCCAAAAAAAAAAAAAAAAAAAAACCCCAGGCACATGAGCTTATCAAGCATACCAAACCAACAGATGATCCAACCACCACATCTAGGACCCATAAAAGGGGGGACACCTCATCTAGGACCCATAAAAGGGGGGACTGTGGCATGGCAACACCAGCCCTTCACCTTTATTATGGGGAAAGAGGAATTAGATCATAGCCTCTGTCCAGGAGATGCCACAGGGACAAACTCTGATGGACGACAGCTCAGCCTGTCTCTGTGGCTTGTTGGCGAACACCTTACCTCATCACCTGCAGTGATTCTTTCCATATGTAGAGACTCAATGCTCTATATGAATAAGACATAGCAAATATTTTCTCCCATTCTATAGGCTCTCTTTTCACCCTCTTGATTATTTCTTTTTTTTGTTTTTTGTTTTTAGTTATACATGATCCATTTTAAATAATTATCAAAGCATAGAATACATCTTGTTCTAATTCAGTACCCCACCTCCTGTGCCCTTCTTCTACTCTACTGATTTTTCTGCCATTTAGTCATATTTATTTTTTAATTGATTTCTTCTGGATGAACACGATGTTGAGATTAACTGTGCTGTATTCATATATGAAAATAGGAAAGTTATGTCAGATTCATTCCGCTGTCTTCCCTTTTCCCATCTCTCCTCCCTTCACTTTATTCCCTCTTGTCAACTCCACTTAACTTCTATTCTTTCTTTTAATCTCCCCACCCTTATTGTGTATTAACTTCTACACATCAGAAAACATTTGACATTTGGTTTTTTGGAATTGGCTTATTTCACTTAGCATGATAGTCTCCAGATTGATCCATTTACTGGCAATTATCATAAAGTCATTCTTTTTTATGGATGAGTAATACTCCATTGCGTATATACACCACATTTTTTTATCTGTTCATCTGTTGATGGGCATCTAGGTTGGTTCCATATCTTAGCTATTGTGAATTGTGCTGATATATATATGTGTGTGTGTGTGTGTGTGTGTGTGTGTGTGTATGGCTGAGTCACTGTAGTATGCTGATTTTAAGTCATTTGGATATATACCAAGGAGTAGGATAACTAGATCAAATGGTGGATCCATTCCAAGTTTTCTGAGGAATCTCCATACTGCTTTCCAGAGTGATTGCATTAATTAGCAGTCCTACCAGTGATGTAAATATGTAAATATGGTTCTCCTCACACATTTATTGTTGCTTGCATTCTTGATAATTGCCATTCTGATTGGAGTGAGATGAAATCTTAGTGTAGTTTTAATTTGCATTTCTCTAATTGTTAGAGATGTTGAACATTTTTTCATATATTTGTTGACTGTTCATATGTTTTTTATTTGAGAAGTGTCTGTTTGGTTCTTTTGCCCATTTATTGATTGGGTTATGTGAGGTTTGTTGGTGGTGGTGGTGTTAAGTTTTTTGAGTTCTTTGTATATCCTGGATATCAATGCCCTATATGAGTAAGACATACCAAATATTTTTTTCCCATCCTATAGGCTCTCTCGTCATCCTCTTGATTATTTCCTCTGCGGTGAAGAAGCTTTTTAATTTGATGCTATCCCATTTATTGATTCTTGAATTTACTTCTTACACTTTAGGAGTCTTTTTAAGGATGTCTGTTCCTGAGCCAATATGTTGGAATGTTTCTTCTAGCAGCTTCAGGGTTTCTGCTCTAATTTCTAGGTATTTGATCCACTCTGAATTGAGTTTTGTGCAGGGTGAGAAATAGAGTTTAAGTTTCATTCTTATGGATTTTTAATTTTCCCTGCACCATTTGTTGAAGTGGCTATTTTTTCTTCAAAGTATGTTTTTTGGCACCTTTGTCCATATGAGATGACTATATTATGTGGGTTTGTCTCTGTGTCTTCTATTCTATTCCATTGGTCTACATGTCTATTTTGGTGCCAATACCATGCTATTTTTGTTACTATTGCTCTGTAGTATAATTTAAGTTTTGGTATTGTGATGCCTCCTTTTTCACTCTTCTTGCTAAGGATTGCTTTGGCTCTTCTGGGTCTTTTATTTTTCCAGTTGAATTTCATGACTGATTTTTCTATTTCTATGAAGAATGTCATTGGAATTTTGATGGAAATTGCATTGAATCTGTATAGCACTTTTGTTAGTATGGTCATTTTGACAATAATAATTCTGCCTATCCAAGAACACAAGAGGTCTTTCCATCTCTTAAGGTCTTCTTCAATTTATTTCTTTAGTGTTCTATAATTTTCATTGTAGAAGTCTTTACCTCATTTGTTAGATTGATTCCCAAATATTTTTTATATTTATTTATTTTTATTTATATATGACAGCAGAATGCATTATAATTCTTATTACACATATAGAGCATAATTTTTCATATCACTAGTTGTATACAAAGAATATTCACACCAATTCATGTCTCCATACATGTACTTTGGATAATAATGATCATCATGTTCCACTATCATTTCTAACCCCATGCCCCGCTCCATTCCCCTTCAACCCCTCTGCCCTATCTAGAGTACATCTATTCCTCCCATGCTCCCTGTTCCTATCCCACTATAAATCAGCCTCCTTATATTAAAGAAAACATTCGGCATTTGGTTATTTGGGATTGGCTAACTTCACTTAACATTATTTTCTCTAACCCCAACCATTTACCTGCAAATTCCATGATTTTATTCTCTTTTGTTGCTGAGTAATATTCCATTGTATATATATGCCAAGTATTTTTTAAGCTATTGTGAATAAGCCAGTTTTCCTAATTTCTTTTCAGCAGATTCACCATTGGAGTATAGAAACGTGATTGATTTATGGGTGCTAATTTTATATCCTCCTACTTTTCTGAATTCATTTATGAATTCTAGAAGTCTTCTGGTGGAGGTTTTTGTTTTTTTGTTTTTTGTAGAGGATCCTCTCAATAAAGAACTATGTCATTGACAAATAGAGATGATTTGAGCTCCTCTTTTTCTATTCATATCCATTTAATTTCCTTCTCTTGCCTAATTGCTCTGGCTACAGTTTCAAGGACTATGTTGAATAGAATGATGAAAATGGGCATGCCTGTCTTGTTCCTGTTTATAGAGGCAATACTTTCAGTTTTTCTCTTTTCAGAATAATGTTGGCCTTGGGTTTGTCATATATAGCCTTTACAATTTTGAGGTATGTTCCTTCTATTCCTCATTTTTCTTGTGTTTTATACATGAATAAATACTGTAATTTGTCAAGTGCTTTTTTTATTTATGAGAATAATCATGTAATTCTTGTCTTTAAAAGTCTGTTTGTGTGGTGAATTACATTTATTGACTTCCATGTGTTAAACCAAGCTTGCATCCATATGATGAAAACCACTTGATCATGGTGCACAATCTTTTAATGTGTTTTTGTATACAGGTTGCCAGTGTTTTATTAAGAATTTTTTTTCATCTAAATTCATCAAGAATATTGGTCTGAACTTTCTTTCCTTAAAGTTTCTTTTTCTGGTTTGGGTATCAGGGTGATACTGGCCTCATAGGATGCGTTTGGAAGAGTTTCCCCCTTTTCTATTTCATGGAATAATTTGAGGAGAATTACTATTAGTTCTTCCTTGAAGGTCTGATAGAAGTCGACTGGGAAACTATCCAGCCTTTGGGCTTTTCTTTATTGGTAGGCTTTTGATGCCTTCTTCGATTTCTTTATTTGAAGTTGATCAATTTAAGTTTTCTATATACTCCTGGTTCAATTTGGGTACATCATATGTCTCTATGAATTTGTTGATGTCGTCAATATTTTCTAGCTTGTTGGATTATAAATTTTCAAAATAGTTTCTGATAATTCTTTGTTATCACTATTTATCCTAGCTGGCAACCTAATGCTGTGTTCACAAAATCTGACTATTCCAGTAACTTAAGAAAATAACAAAGAAAGTACACAAACACATAGAAGTACCTTTTCAAAATCCGAGATAGCTCTCCAACCTTAAGGGTCCGGGGAAAGACAGAGAGCCACTGGAATTCTTTATTCTTACATAGGGAACACACAAGGGGAGAGTCCATGGAACATTCTATCCCCAAATGGGCAAAGGAGTAGGATTACAAAGTGTAACTCAACCCCAATGGGTGATGCCTACTCCTGGAGCCAAGCCTTGTTATCCAAGCAGGGGTAACACCCAAGTTACTGCAACCTGGCACTACCTGCCAGACTGAGTGCAATAATTGTTCAGAACCCCAGGCATCAGGACTTAAAGGTGTCTGCATCCAGCATCCCAACACTCTAGATTTCAGTAGTGTTTATGGTGATATTTTCTTTTTATCTCAAATTTAAATAAATTGAGTTTTGTCCCTCTTTCTTTTGTTTAGCTTGGCTAAGGGCTTATCAATTTTGTTTATTCTTTCAATAAGCAACTTTTTGTTTTGTTGATCTTTTGATTTTTTTAATCTTAATTTTATTGGCTCTAATTTTAATTATTTCCCCTGTCTTCTACTAATTTTGATTTTGGTTTGTTCTATTTACAGGGACTTGAGTTGTAATGTTAGCTTATTTATTTGGTATTTTTCTATTCTTTTACTATACGAGCTCAATGCTATGAACTTTCCTCTTCAAATCATCTTCACAGTTTCCCAGAAATGTTGATGTTATATCACTATTCTTATTCACCTGTAAGTATTTTTTAATTTCTTCCCTGGTTTCTTTTGCAATCCGTTGGTCCCTCAAAAGAGTATTATTAATCTATAGGTGTTAGAGTAGCTTCTATTTTTATCTTATCATTGATTTCTAATTTCATACCATTATGAGCTGACAGAAGGCAAGGTATTATTTGTATTTTTTTAATATTCTAAGATTTTCTTTGTGACCTAAAATATAGTCTATTTCAGAAAATGTCCCATGTGCTGCTGAGAAGAAAGTGAATTCAGTCATTGATGGATGAAATATTCTATATATGTCTATTAAGTCCACATTATTAATTGTATTTTTTAGTTCTATAGCTCCTTTATTTAGTTTTTGTTTGGAAGATCTATCCAGTGATGAGAGAGGCACTCTAAAGTTATCCAATATTATTGTGTTGTAGTCTATTTGATTCTTTAAATTGATGTACATTCGTGCTCCATTGTTTAGGGCATAAATATTCACAATTATTATTTATTGTTGTGTAATTCCCTTAACCAATATGAAATGATCTTATTTTTCTCTTCTGATTAATTTTGGCTTGAAGTCCACTTTATTTGGTATGAGAATAGAAACTCCTGATTTTTATGAGATCCATATGAATGATATGGGTTTTTTTCCTTTTTTTTTTTGCCTTCAGTCTGTGTATGTCTTTGCCTGTGAAGTTAGTCTCTTGCAGACAGCATAGGTTGAGTCTATTTCTTTAATCTAATCTTCCAACCTATGTCTTTTAACTGAAAAATTTAGACCATTTACATTCCATGTTATTATTGAGAGGATGATTTTTTTAAGAGAGAGAGAGAGAGAGAATTTTTTAATATTTATTTTTTAGTTTTCAGTGGACACAACATCTTTATTTTATTTTTTACGTGGTGCTGAGGATCGAACCCAGCGCCCTGCACATGCCAGGTGAGCGCACTACTGCTTGAGCCACATCCCCAGCCCAAGAGGATGATTATTTTATTACCTGTCATTTTGATTTATTTGTAGTGTTTTAGTTGAATTCAATTCTCCTTTGGTTGACCATTCCAGTATAATTCCTCCCTCTGCTGGTTTTCATTTTCATTTTTCATTCCTTCTTCATGAAACATTTTATTATGTTTTGCTGTGCAGGCTTTCTGTTTATGAATTCTTCTAACTTTTGTTTATCATGGAAGGGTTTTTTAAAAAAAATATTTATTCTTAAGTTTTAGATGGACACAACATCTTTATTTTACATTTACGTGGTGCTGAGGATTGAACCCAGTGCCTCATGTATGGTAGGCGAGCACTCTATCCCTGAGGCACAACCCCAGTCCCTCATGGAAGATTTTTAAATTTCATCTTAAATTCTGAAGCTTAATTATGCTGAGGATAGTATTCTTGGTTGGCATCCATTTTCTTTCAGAGTTTGTTATATATTATTCTAAGACCTCCTAGCTTTTAGGGTCTGGGTTGAGAAATCAGCTGAGATCTGGATTGGTTTCCCTCTAAATGTGACTGGTTGTTTTTGCTCTAGCAGCTTTTAAAATTCTATCTTTATTCTATATGTGAGGCATTTTCATAATACTATGTCTTGGAGTGTGCCTGTTGTGGTTTGGTTTGGTTTATATGGAGTCCTGTATGCCTCCTGCTTTTGAATTGCCATCTTATTCTTAAGGTTGGAAACTATTCCAATATTATTTAATTGAAAATATTGTGTATGTATTTAGTTTGCATTTCAGACCCTTCTTCTATTCTGATGAATCTTAAATTTGACCTTTTAATGTTATCCTATATTCTGTTCATGGTCTCTCAACATCTTTTCTCTATGTTCAACTTTTTTTTCAAGATTATATACTTTTTCTTTGAGACCTGAAAATGTATCTTCAAAGTGGTTTAATCTATTGGCTTTTCATTTAATTTTTAATTAGGCTTATTGACTTCTTCATTTCAAGGGTTTCTGTTTGATTCTTTTTCAGAATCACTATCTTTCTATGAAGTGATCTTTCACTTCTTAAATTTTCTTCTGATTTTACTACTTATATGTGGTCTTTGAGCTCATAGAACAATTTAACTATGACATTTCTAAATTCCTTCTCTGACATTTCCTCCACTGTGGTGTCAACGGATTCTACTATTGAGGCATTTTGGATTGTTTGGGATGGTTTTCCCTTGCTTTTTTTATATTGTTTTTGTGTCTACACATCTATCAGTCTAGCTCTGACTTCTTCAGTGAAGGACTACTTTGTGACCTTCTTTTTCTTAAGAGCACTATGTTGGATGAATACCTAGAGAATGATATTTTAATTTAATGTGTAATCTCTGCTGATACCAATATCAGCCTCACTTTAAGCAATGCCACTGAGCCCTATTTACTATAGTCACTTCTGAGTCAGACCTGATTCTATTCAACCTTAGAAGAACAAAAACTTATTGCAGTCCATCTCTGCTCTTCCTCAAATTCAGATATATACATATAATAAGGTCCTCTCAATTTTCCTTTTTCTTCACTGCCTGCTTTCTGTGATGTAAGAAGATCAGGACTTCTCCTAGCTTGCTTCTGCCATCTTCTATCCTTTGCTCTTCATACTGCCTCTTTAAATCCTATGACCACCTGAACTTTTTCTTACCCTCTCTGTTAACTAATACCAGTATTGGAGTGTGATGTATGATTTGACTGTTATTGATATTAGTAATAACATTGGAATAGAATAAAGAACTTCCAATTACCAGGGTTATGACTTCTAGGTGAAATTAGCACTATTCAGTAAATTTAGCTGATGGAGTTGATGTAGCTTTTGAATTTATTAATATTCAACAAAAGATACTTTCATCCAAGGGAATTTGTGAATGTTTATAGAATATAAATTGTATTGATCTCAGATGTCTTTACTGCACCCTGTATAACAATTATACAGTCAAAATACGTCATTTCAAATTATAATGTTCATCTTATGTACCTTTCTTTTTAAACTTATAAACCTGGTTGCCTGTTCCACAGTGGATAGGCCCAGGAAGAAAGTCATTTATTTGTAAATGAAGACTGGGTAAGCCATTTATTTGTGAGTGAAAACCCCCAGGAAGGGCTGACACAAGTATAGACTGGGTTAGGTTTGGAAGAATTTGGGTATTTTTGGAGAAGTTATTGTTGGTGTAGGTAGGGGTGAGAGACTTGAAAATGTGCACTAAAGAGTTGACACCTTTGTGGAGGGCACATCTTTGTGTTGGAACAGTGCTCCATTTTGAAGCTCTTGGCTCTGCCCATGTGGACTTCACTCCCATCACCAGTCTCTCTAGTTACATATTTTATACAAGATCCTTAGTGGCCAAGGCATTATGATCAGACCCACTGGGCTCAGGCTGATAGAACAGTGGCCCTATTTGGATATTTATTGGTAGTGAGGGTAGCTTTTGAGTTTGTCTCTGTAGGTAAAGCCACTGACACAGATGAGGAAAGAATCACTCATCAAATAAGAATATATATAAAAAGAATATTTGCATATATGATATGGATAATAGAATCACAAAATCTTTAATATTATGCTGATTTATTAAGTTGTGAAAACTTCCTACTGAAATAAAACACAAATGATGTGACTTTATAAAAAATGTCCAAATTCCCTTACTATCAGCTTATTTGATTCATTTTTGTTTCCTTTAGAGTATTAGCACATAGAGATGATTGTTAAATGTATGTTTTGTAGTGCTTAAATTAACAATAGCTTTAAAACTTGATAAGTGAGTATAATACTTGACTTGAGAGATTAGTTAGAGAGTTTTCTGGTTATGGTGGTAAATATTAGACATTCTGGAGAGAGAAGTTCACTTGATAATTTTGCACATCTGGTAGAACAAAAATAAAAGATCTATAAAATGTCTGAATGAGTCAAAGAAAAAAGTTGAAAAATAATTTTTCTCAAGATATAGGGGGTATATAAACTCATATAGCTTGGGTGAATTATAGGGAGAAAAAAAGGAAAATATATCAGACAAACTTAAGAATAGAAATCATAGGGTGAATCTGGAAATGATAGAAGAAGTTGTTGCTATACACAATAGTGTGATCCCCTGATTAGATAAACTATAAGAGTTAAAATGAAGGTAAATTGAATTTTATTAGAATTATAATTAAATTTTAAAAACTCATCAGTGTAGTTGATATGCACACATACATATGCATACATATCAGTAGAATTTATATTATATTATAAATTTATATATATATATATATATATATTATGTAAGTGATTGAGACTTTTGTTCATACTTAGTGCTAAAATAATTTATTTACCTTTGAGAAATCAAAACTTTCAATTTTCTTCTTGCAAAAACACTGGAAAGAACTTATTGCTTTATTTTTTCTCATACTCATTCTTATATCAAAGAATATGCATTTTCAGTTTTAGTTCAATAGCATTTTCCATCAATAACTCTAATTTCTCATCATCTTTGTCAATATTTTTTATTTCCCCAGTGGAGATTTCTACAGAATTCATTTTTATCTCTCTGTGACCTGAGGAGCATTGTTGGCAGAGTTCAATAATATCCTCAAGAGGAAATTACAGGGAGCAATTCAGGTCCTTCACTTTCTTGGATGTGAAACATTAACACCCTCACCTCTTGCTCCCAATATTAGGTCCTGGGTAGAAGAGAGCTACTCATTTTCTGAAAGAGCATTGAATCTTTTGGACTCCTTAAACACTTGGTAAATTACCCCTTCCACTGTCCAGAAGAGAGCCTCAGAGTTACACATGCTTTGAGAGTAGAAAAATGCGAAGAAACTCCATTATATAAATGGTTTCCTTCTTCTAATTTTATTTTAAATATGGCTTATTATGTTTGTACATATGTGTACATAGTTATATAAAAGAGTATGTATGTATTTATGTTTATATAAATGAATGTTTGAGATTTCAGTTGTTCATCTGTGCAGTATCTGCAGGTTTAGCAGCATCCCTGGTCTCTAGCCACAGGTACCATTAGCAACTACACCCTCCATTTATGATATCAAGAAATGCCTCCTGGTGGGCAAAGTGAACATTTCCATCTCATCCATGGAGAGGCCAAGCTGGCATGGTGGCTCTGCACTTCATAGAAGTTAGAAGTCTGGCTCCTCTTCGTTATTCAGTCTTTAGGATTTGTCCTCATTACCTGGATCCATGGAGCAATCTTTTTTTATTATTTCTTACATACATGACAATAGTGGAATGCATTACATTAATAATTATCCATTCACAGCACAGTTTTTCATAACTCTGTATATAAAGTATGTTCACGCCAAATTATGCCATTATACATGAACTCTCTTTTTTTGCATTACAATTCTTAATACACATTTATACCACAATTTATCATCTCTGTTTGTATATAAGGTATGTTGACACCAGATTCACATCTTCATACATGTATTTTGTATAATGATGACCATCACCTTCCAACATCCTTGCTATTCCCCTTCCCCCCTATTCCCTATCTAAAGGTAATCTTCCTCCCATGCTCTCCCTCCCTACCCCATTTTGAGTCACTCCCCTTATATCAGAGAAAACATTTGGCATTTGTTTTTTTTTTTTTTTTTGGTATTGGCTAACTTCACTTAGCATAATCTGCCCTAATGCCATCCATTTACCTGCAAATGCAATGATCTTATTCTTTTTTAGTGCTGAGTAAAATTCCATTGTGTATAAATGCCACTTTTTTATCCATTCATCCACTGAAGGACATCTAGGTTGGCTCCACAGTTTAGCTATTGAGAATTGTGCTGCTATAAACATTGATGAGGCTGTGTTCCTGTAGTATGCTGTTTTTAGGTTCTTTGGGTATAGTCCGAGAAGAGGAAAAGCTGGGTCAAATGGTGGTTCCATTCCCAGCTTTCCAAGGAATCTCCATACTGCATTCCAAATTGGCTGCACTAATTTGCAGTCCCACCAGCAATGTATGAGTGTACATTTTTTCCCATATCCTTGCCAACACTTGTTGTTGTTTGTCTTCATAATAGCTGCCATTCTTACTGGAGTGAGATGGTATCTTGGAGTAGTTTTGATTTGCATTTCTCTGATTGCTAGAGATGATGAGCATTTTTTCGTATATTTGTTGATTGATTGTATATTCTCTTCTGAGAAGTGTCTGTTCAGGTCCTTGGCCCATTTATTAATTGGATTATTTGTTTCTTTTGGTGCTTATCTCCTTGAGTTCTTTATATACCTTAGAGATTAGAGCTCTATCTGATGTGTGAGAGGTAAAAATTTGTTCCCAGGATGCAGACTCCCTGTTCACCTCACAGATTATTTCCTTTGCTGAAAGAAAACTTTTTAGTTTGAATCCATCCCATTTGTTGATTCTTGGTTTTTATTCTTGTGCTATAGGCGTCTTCTTAAGGAAGTTGAGGCCTAGCCCCACATGATGAAGATCAGGGCCTACTTTTTCTTCTATTAGACGCAGAGTCTCTGGTTTAATTCCTGGATCCTTGGTCCATTTTGAGTTAACTTTCATGCATGGTGAGAGATAGGGATTCAATTTCATTTTGTTGCATGTGGATTTCCAGTTTTCTTAGCACCATTTGTTGAAGATGCTATCCCTTCTCCAGTGTATGCTTTTGGCACCTTTGTCTAATATAAGATAGTTATAATTTCATAGGTTAGTCTCTGTGTCCTCTATTCTGTACCATTGGTCTACCAGCCTGTTTGGTGCCAGTACCATGCTATTTTTTGTTACTATTGCTTTGCAGTATAGTTTAAGGTCTGGTATAGCAATAACACCTGTTTCACTCTTCCTGCTTAGAATTGCTTTAGCTATTCTGGGTCTCTTATTTTTCCAGATGAATTTCATGATTGCTTTTTCTATTTCTATGAGTAATGCCATTGGGATTTTGATCAAAATTGCATTGAACCTGTATAGTGCTTTTGATAGTATGGTCATTTTAAAAATATTAATTCTGCTTATCCATGAGCAAGGTAGATCTTTCCATCTTCTAAGGTCTTCTTCCATTTCTCTCTTTAGGGTTATGTAGTTTTCATTGTATAGATTTCTCACCTCTTTTGTTAAGTTGATTCCCAAGTATTTTTTTTTTTGAAGATATTGTGAATGGGGTAGCTTTTCTCATTTTCTTTTCAGAGGATTTGTCACTGATATACAGAAATGCCTTTGATTTATGGGTGTTGATTTTATATCCTGCCACTTTGCTGAATTCATTTACTAGTTATAGAAGTTTCCTGGTGGAGTTTTTTTTGGTCTTCTAGATATAGAATCATATCATCAGCAAATAGTTCTAGTTTAAGTTCTTTTCCTATAGTTATTTCTTTAATTTCTTTCATCTAATTGCTCTGGCTAGTGTTTCAAGAACTGTGTTGAATAGAAATAGTGAAAGAGGTATCCCTGTCTTGTTCCAGATTTTAGAGGGGAATGCCTTCAGTTTATCTCCATTTAGAATGATGCTAGCCTGAGGCTTAGCATAGATAGCCTTTACAATGTTGAGGTAAGTTCCTGTTATCCCTAGTTTTTCTAGTGTTTTGAACATAAAGAGGTGCTGTATTTTGTCAAATGCTTTTTCTGCATCTATTGAGATGATCATATGGTTCTTATCTTTAAGTCTATTGATGTGATGATTTACATTTAATGATTTCCGTATGTTGAACCAACCTTGCCTTTCTGGGATAAATCCCACTTGATCATGATGCACGATCTTTTTGACATGTTTTTGTATTTGATTTGCTAGAATTTTATTGAGGACTTTTGCATCTATATTCATTAGAGATTTTGGTCTGAAGTTTTCTTTCTTTCTTTAAAATGTCTTTGTCTGGTTTTGGAATCAGGGTGATATTGGCCTCATTTAATGAATTTTGAAGTACTCCCTCTTTTTTATATTTCCTGAAATAGATTGAAGAGTATTGGTATTAGTTCTTCTTTAAAGAACTTGTAAAACTCGGCTGTGTATCTGCCTGATCTTGGACTTTTCTTGGTTGGTAGTCTTTTGATGGCTTCCTCTATTTCCTCACTTGATATTGGTCTGTTTAAGTTGTGTATATCTTCCTGACTCAATCTGGGCAGGTCATATGACTTTAGGAATTTATCGATGCCTTCACTAAATTCTATTTTATTAGAGTATAAGCTTTCAAAATAATTTCTTATTATCTTCTGTATTTCTGTAGTGTCTGTTTTGATATTGCCTTTTTCATCATATATGCTAGTAATTTGGGTTCTCTCTCTCTTTCTCTTCATTAGCATGGCTAAGGGTCTGTCAATTTTATTTATTTTTTCAAAGAACCAACTTTTAGTTTTGTCAATTTTTTCAGTTGTTTCTTTTGTTTCGATTTCATTGATTTCAGCTCTGATTTTAATTATTTCTTGATTTCTACTGCATTTGCTGCTGATTTGTTCTTCTTTTTCTAGGGCTTTGAGATGTAGTGTGAGGTCATTTATTTGTTGACTTTTTCTTCTTTTAAGGAGTGAACTCCAAATAATGAATTTTCCTCTTAGTACTGCTTTAACATTTAGGGCTACTATTGAGATATGGTTTGTATTTCCACCCATATTTTTTTATTTTTGTTACTTAACTTGACTTGGTTTTCCTCTTGATTAGTTTTTCCTTTAGTGTACTACCTCCCACTGTTGGTTTTCATTGTTATTTTTCATTTCCTCTTCATGAAATGTTTTGCTAAGGATGTTTTGAAGCACCGGTTTTCTAGCTGCAAATTCTTTTGTTTATCATGGAAGGTTTTTATTTCATCTTCAAACCTGAAGCCTAATTTTGCTGGATACAAGATTATTTGTTGGAACCCATTATCTTTCAGTGTTTGAAATATATTGTTCTACGATCTTCAGCTTTCAGGGTCTGTGTTGAAAGATCAGCCATTAACCTAATTGGTTTACCCCTATGTGTAATCTGCTTCCTTTCTCTTGTGGCTTTTAAAATTATCTCCTTGTTCTGTATGTTGGACATTTTCATTATAATGTGTCTTAGTGTGGATCTTTTGTAATTTTGCACATTCGGCGTCCTGTAGGCTTCTAGGATTTGGATTTCTGTTTTATTCTTCATGTCTGGAAAGCTTTCTGATATTATTTCATTGAATAGATTGTTCATTCATTTGGTTTGGACCTCTATACCTTCCTCTATCCCAATGACTCTTAAGTTTGGCCTCTTTATGTTATCCCATATTTCTTGGATATTCTGCTCTTGGTTTCTTATCAGTCTTGCTGTGTAGTATACGTTCTTTTTGTCTTCATTATACTTTGTCTTCATTGCCTGATGTCCTAGCTTCTAAGTGGTCCACTCTGCTGGTAATACTCTCATTTGAGTTTTTAATTTGGTTTATCATTTCTTTCATTTCTAGGATTTGTTTGTTTGTTTGTTTGTTTGTTTTTGTATAACCTCTATCTCCCTATAGAGATGATCTTTTGCTTCTTGGTTTTGTTTATGTAATTCATTGTCAGTGTGATCTTTCATTGTCTATATTTGTTGTCTAATATCTTCCTTGAGACTCCAGAACATCTAAACCATGTATATCCTGAAATCTTTATCTGACATTCTTTCTGCTGTAAATGATACTTCTTCTAATGTTGTTTTGTCTTGCCTTGTTTGTGGTCCTTTCTTTCCTTGTCTTTTCATGTTTCTCACGTTTCTTTCCAGCTCTGTGAGACTGTTGTGTTATTGATTTTACCCTATAGATTTATATTGCTCTTGTATAGTTCCAAGATCTCTCCTTTGTGGGGAAGGACAATGTTAACAGTTCCCAATGCCAACAATACATCATCTATGAGGATGTTTTTGTTATTAATACATTTATAGTTCATCTCTATGTATAGAAATGTTGGATTCAATTATTATTTAAAATATAGTCATTAGTTTCATAAAAGGTATTCAGTTTCTGGTGGTGTATAGAGAACTGAAGGTTGGGTGTAGGATATTATGTTAAGGAGGAAAGATGTGAGGGTACTGGGTTAATATATCTTAGCAACTTTGGAGGAGAACTGTAATGAAGGGGTGTATTAGCAGGAGAATAGACAGGAGGTATTTTAGGGTAGACAATTACGTGGGAGGACAATAAGAAGCATAGAAACAAACACCTATTTGCATTTAGTAAATTACATGTAATAGAAATAGTAACAATTGAGACGTTGAGAGAGGAAAATAAGAATGAAAAAATAAAAAGAAGAAAAAGGGAAAAGAGATAGAAAGGAATAAAAAGAAGAAGAAAGAAAAAAAGAAGAATAAGAAAGAAAAGAAAGAAAAAAAAATACACTCTTAGAATTCGGTTTTCTTTTCTTCCAGTAGGTGGCATTGTGCATTCCAGGTTGAGTCTTTTCCCTCAGGGTGGTGGAAGGAATCCATGTGAGGCGCCTCTCCCTCACCTTCCTGGTCTCTCTCTGATCCTGGTCTCTCTGGGTTGCTCCTGGTCTCTATCTCCTCCCCTCTCCTGCCCACCAGGCCCCAATTGATGGATCTCTTACCTACACCCTTTGGTTCACTCCAGGTGGGTGGCACCCTGGCTGCCCGCGCTCCTTATCAACTGAGTGCTATCTCTTTGCTGGGTAGTCACCACATCATCACAGCTGTGGAGAGGGGGAGTTGGAAACCAGCAACCTGGTCAGTCGTATTCCCTCTGATAGCCATGCCCACCAAAAGCTGGCGAGAAAGGTTTTGAGTTTTCACAGCTAGGGAGGGGGGCTGGGAACCACACACCTGTACATGTGCCCATCCGCACTGTCAGCCACCAAAAGATGACAAGATAGATTTCCCAAGACAGAGTCTGTTTCCAGTGCCAGGGTGTCTGGTGAGGTGGAGGGAGCTGGGCTGTTCCTACCCGACGTCCAGAACTTGGTCCTCCGTCCGGTGTCCTTCGCTGACGTGGGTCACAGTCTGGTACGCTTCAGCCCTGAATGAGAAATAACCCTTCGGCTCTTCTCTGCTGCCAGAGAGCTGCAGTGCTCAAACTCCGCCTGTCTGCGGTGGGCTCCAGTGTCACGCTGATGTCCTGCTTCCCGCAGCAAAGAGCAATTCTGCTTTCCCTGCATTCTGCACTGCGCTTGCAAAAATCTGCTGTTTAGAATCTTGTCACATGCTGCTCCAAGAAGCTTAAATTTGTCAATGGGAGCCCCCATGGGGGAAAACCGTCCAACCGCTCCCTCGGATTCACGCACAGAGCATCCACTAACAGGTTCTCCTCTACTTTACCATCTTGGATTACTCCCAGCTCATTCTTAGGAAGCAGGCCACAGACGTGGGCAGAGTGTGGTCTGAGGAGCAGAGGATGGGACTGAAGTCCCTTCAGGTTGTTGGGTATTTTCAACAATCTTGATTGTAAGAGGAACCCTAAAATGGCATTCAGGTAAACCGGCCCTCTTAAAAAAATACTTCAATTAGAAAAAGTTCTGACAATTTCTCTTAAAATCCCAATAACATTGTTCATAGAACTAGAGAAAGCCATCATGAAATTTATTTGGAAAAATAAGAGACCCAGAATAGCCAAAGCAATCCTTAGCAAAAAGAGTGAAGGAGGAGGCATCACAATACCAGACCTTAAATTATACTATAGGGCTATAGTAACAAAAACAGCATGGTATTGGCACCAAAATAGACATGTAGACCACTGGTACAAAACAGAAGACACAGAGAAAACCCACATATATAGAGTTATCTCATACTAGACAAAGACACCAAAAACATTCATTGGAGAAAAAATTCAACAAATGGTACTGGCAAAACTGGAAATCCATATGTAGCAAAATGAAAATAAACCCCTATTTCTCACCCTGCAAAAAACACAACTCAAAGTGGATCAAAGACTTAGGCACTAGAACAGAGACCCTGTGCCTAATAAGAGAAGAAGTAGGCCTCAGTATTTATCATGCCATCATGTCCGTTTAGGACATGAATTCCTTAACAGGACTCTTAAAGCACAAGAAGTAAAATTAAGAATCAATAAATGGGATGGATTCAAACTAAAAACATTCTTCTCAGCAAAGGAAATAATCAAGTACATGAGGAGAGGGCCTATAGAATTGGAGAATCTTTACAACATGCACATCAGATAGAGTATTAATCTCCAGTCTATATAAAGAAGTCAAAAAATGTAATATCAAGAAAACAAATAACCCAATCAATAAATGGGGTAAAGAGCTGAATGGACACTTCCCAGAAGAAGATATACAATCAATCAATAAAAATATGAAAAAAATGTTCAACATATCTAACAGAGAAATGCAAATCAAAACTACTCTAAGATTTTATCACATTCCATTAAGAATGGCAATTATCAAGAATATAAGCAATAATAAGTGTTGACAAGGATGTGGGGGGGGGAAGTCACACTCATACATTGCTGGTGAAACTGCAAATTGATGCAGCCAATATGAAAAACAGTGTGGATATTCCTCAGAAAACTTGGAATGAAACCACCATTTGACCCAGCTAATCCACTTTTCAATTTATATCCAAAGAACTTAAAATCAGCATACTACAGTGATGCAGCCATATCAATGTTTATAGCAGCTCAATTCACAATAGCTAAACTATGGAACCAACCTAGATGCCCTTCAACAGATGAATGAATAAAGAAAATGTGGCACATATACACAATGGAATATTACTCTGCCTTAAAGAAGAATGAAATTATGGCATTCTCAGGTTAATGGATGGAGCTAGAGAATATCATGCTAAGTGAGATAAGTCAATCCCCCAAAACCAAAAGCTGAATGTTTTCTCTGATCAGTGGATGCCAATCCATAGTGGGAGACCATGTGGGGGAAAATGAAGGAAGTTTGGATTGTGCAGAGGAAATGAGGGGAGGGGTTGGGCATTGGGGATGGGAAGAACAGTAAAATGAGACAGATATTATTACCCTACTTACATGTATGATTAGAGTACTGGTGTGATTCAGCACCATGTTCAGCCAGAGGAATGAGAAGTTGTGCTCCATTTGTGTACAATGTGTCAAAATACATTCTACTGGGGCTGGGGTTGTGGCTCACTGGCAGAGCGCTTGCATGTCATCTGTGAGACACTGGGTACAATCCTCAGCACCATATAAAAGTAAATAAATAAGGCTATTGTGTCTGTCTACAACTAAAAAATATTTTTAAAATGTATTCAACTATCATGTATAGCTAATTAGAACAAATTTAAATATTGTTTTAAAGAAAAGAAAACGTTTTGAAAGGCCCTGATTTGTGGAGCTTGAATATGTCCATTTTGTAAGTACTCACTTCTCTTCACCCCCGCCCAGCCAGAATTCATCTTATTTACAGGGGAGGTGGGAATGCAGTGTTTATTTCAGATAGCTGTGTATCCAGTCAACTAATCAGGGGAATCTATAGCTAGGTAGAGTGGAGGAGGGGAAATATACATATATGTATGTATATTGCTTGAAAGTTATCTGTTTCAAATACCATTTAAAAATGGATCAGAAGTTCAAGTGAATTTTATCTAAGAAGACATTATCAGTATTTAAAATGCAATAAGCAATGAGATATCACAGATATAAATCCAACAAAGTTTCCTTGTGTAGCAAACATCAAGAGTTGCTGGATGATTGATTTTCAAGACTGATCTTAAATTGAAGGTAAATGTGGACTGTCATTGGGATTTTTATTGGAATTGCATTAAATCTGTATAGTACTTTTGGTAGTATGGTCATCTTGACAATATTAATTCTGCCTATCCAAGAACAAGGGAGATCTTTCCATCTTCTAAGGTCTTCTTTAAATTCTTTCTTTAGTGTTCTATAGTTTTTCATTGTAGAGGTCTTTCACTTCTTTAATTGGGTTGATTCCCAAGTATTTTGTTTCTTCAAGGCTATTGTAAATGGGGTAGTTTTCCTCATTTTCCTTTCAGAGGATTGTCACTGATATATAGAAATGACTTTGATTTATGGGTGTTGATTTTTGTATCTGCTACTTTTCTAAATTCACTTATAGTTCTAGAAGTTTTCTGAGGTGAATAGAGAGCCTACATCTTGGGAGCAAATTTTTATCACTCTCACATCAGATACAGCACCAATCTCTAGGATATATAAAGAACTCAAAAAACTAAACACCAAAAAAAAAAAAAACCAACAACAACAAATAGCCCAATCAATAAATGGGCCAAGGAACTGAACAGAGACTTCTCAGGAGATGATATACAATCAATCAACAAATATATGAAAAAATGTTCAACATCTCTAGCAATTACAGAAATGCAAAACAAAACTATTCTAAGATTTCATCTCACTTTAGTCAGAATGTCATCAACTAAGAACACAAACAGCAATAAGTGTTGGCAAGGATGTGGGGGAAAAGGCACACTCATACATTGCTTGGTGGAACTGCAAATTGGTGCAGCCAATATAGAAAGCAATATGGAGATTCCTTGGAAAGCTGGGAATGGAACCACCATTTGATCTAGCTATCCCACTCCTCGGTCTATACCCAAAGAACTTAAAATTAGCATACTACAGGGACACAGCCATAACACTGTTTATAGCAGCACAATTCACAATAGCTAAACTGTGGAACCAACCTAGATACCCCTCAGTAGATAAATGGATAAAGAAAATGTGGTATACATACACAATGGAATGTATATTTTATTCTCAGCAATAAAAGAGAATAAAATCTTGGAATTTGTAGGTAAATGGATGGAGTGGGAGGATATAATGCTAAGTTAAGTTAGCCCATCCCCAAAACCCAAATGCCAAATATTTTCTCTGATATAAGGAGGCTGATTCATAGTGGGGTTGGAAGGGGAAGCATGGGAAGATTAGGCAAACTCTAGATAGGTAAAGGGGTTGGAGGGAAAAGGAGAGGGCAAGGGGGTAAAAAAGATGGTGGAATGAGATGGATATCATTACCCTAAGTACATGTATGAAGACACAAATGGTGTGAATATCCTTTGTATACACCCTGAGATCTGAAAACTTGTGCTCTATATGTGTAATATGAATTTTAATACATTCTGCTAAAATATATAACAAATTAGAACAAAAATATAAAACAAAATTTTTAAAAAAGAAAAGAAATTGAAGGTAAATGTGGATCTAATAGTGCAGACTTTTAAAACTCAAGTTGCTTGAAGTAAGTCATCGATGTATTTCACCCTTTGGACTTTCTGTAAAATAAATACTAGAGAATTTTGAATTGAGAAAGGGATTAAGAATAATCATTAAAATAGACAATAGCTATAAGTAGATATGCAGATCAAATACCCCTTACCAAAATGCTATTAACTACAATTTTTTTCAGATATTTTAAAAAATTTTGGAACATTTGCATATGCGTAAGGAGATATCTTGGGAATGGGACTCAAGTATAAAAATGAAATTTATTTGTTTCTTATACACTTTATACTTGTATTGTGAAGGTAATTTTTATACAATATCTTTTGCCTGCATTGTGACTGCAATCCATTACACAAGGTCAGGTTTGCCCATGCTCAGGCCCAAATGGAACCTTTTGCTATTTTCCTCACGAGCCAGCTTTTTGGTGCCCAGTGGCATCTGCATTTGAAAAAAAAAATCTCATTGCAGCTTGTGTATGTAATAGTCTCACTTATCTTTTAGAACACCAATAATGCTTTGATGAAGCTTCCCCACTTGTAGTTATATGTTCCCTCTAGGGTCTAATAATCTGACCTCTACATACATTGATTATAACACTTGATTATTATTTATATTTTAACTATATATTTACTGATCAGATTTCTCTCTAAATGTTGGATGTCTACTTAGCAGGATCTTGTCATGAAGGCTCCAGCATAAAGTAAATGCTCAGTGCTTATATTTAAAGCAAGAGAATGAATAACTGAATACATAAAAATTAAAATAAAGTTAACTATATAATATAATAAAGTCAAATGCCAATCACTTTCAAGAGCTCCCCTTACTCAACATTTAGTCTTTTGTTAAAGCATTCTATAAAGAGAATAATCAAAGTTTGTAGCATATATAAAAGATAATTGAGGTTATTATTCTAAGGTAGAAAGATAATTTGCTAAATAAATTTTTGTAAGCATTGAGGGAAAGTAAAAATGCATTCAAAATAAACCCAAAGAGATCAGTATGCTATGTTATTTCAAAATTTCTTTGGACAGCAAGCACATTTTCAGTGTCCAATAATCTGGTGATGAATTACTACCAGAGCCACATTTTAAAACTCCAATTCTAAAAATTTCTTTTACCACCTGAAAAGAGCCTAGTTCCAACTGAATGATTTAATATTTTTGCATAGATTTAAGAGGACTAAATTGAGTCTAACTTCAGTCATAATTATTTTAAAGAAAATAAAAACCAATAATTTTCTCCCAGAAATGTCCCTCTGGTCATTTTCCTTTCTAATTAGTTACTTTTGAGAGACTCCCACTTGCTTAGTATTCATCATAAATATCTGCCCTAAGAAAATCTCCTGTATTCAGTTCCCAATTCCTAATGGGATGTTTGCTGTGTCTGTCAAAGAAAAATGGAGAAGATAATCAGCTGAGGTTGAACAGATTCTAATCTATGGTATTATTTTAGAACAACAGAAAACATGAGTGTCCAGATATAATAGGTGTGGCAAAAAATCAGGTAGACACTGAAAGACAAGAAAAAATTCACCAAACCAAATTCAGAGTGGAACAAGTCAGAACGATGGTGTGTTAGAAGCTATCCTTCAGAATCTCACACATCCACAGGTCACCATAAACGGGAAGATCCAAATTCTACTCTAAGCTTCGTAGTGATCTGTGACTTTTGTTGTCAAATAAGAAGAAATAGTTGTCGTTTGCTTACCCAGATGTGTCAAGACAGTGCGGAAGGAAATTATTTGCACTTCTAATAAGCAAGACAGGCTGGGGATATAGCTCAGTTGGTAGAGTGCTTGCCTTACCTGCAAAATTCCCTGGGTTTGATCTTCAGCACCAAAAAAAAAAAAAAAAAAAAAAAAAAAACTTATAAGACAGTACAGTATGAAGGAATTCTCTCTAACTCAGTTGAGTTTTGTTAGATGTACTGGTAGCATCCAGCTCCACTGATGAGAAGGCCCAGATAGAAATCAACCAAGCAACCATGGCAAGTGACGAGGGAGTCAAACTTCTGGGGAAAAGCCAAAGGTACTTTATCTTGACCATTGTTAATTTAAATACAAGGCTATTAATGGGGGATGGGGTGGGGGGGTGGGGGAGGGAGAGTTTAGCGATTATCATTTAGCATTTGCGAAAACATTTTTAAAGTTTATGCCCAAGATTGAATATCACATCTGTAAGAAAGCTTATGTATAGGTTATTTACAAGATTTCCAGGGGTTATATGTGACAGCAATCCACTGGAGGGCAGTAGATAGTAAGAATTATGGCTGGTTGCCTGGTATATTGATTTGTTTCAGGACACAAATCGAATACCACATTACAGCTTAATTTTTTTAAAAAAAAAAATGACTTATTTCTACGGTTTTAAAGTTTTAAAAGATTTCCCTCATTTAGTGCCTGGATGAGTCTGTGTGTTCCTATTTGGTATGAAGAATGATAGAGCTGCTTCTATGTTGAAAGTAGTTCTGTCTTACCGACAAATCAAAAAGTGTGAATTCCAGGTTTCTGCACTCAGTTGAACAGTGATGCATTTCAATCTGGCTAGACTTTAATTTGTATTCTGTTTCCCTAAGGAAAGGAACCAGGTTTCCAGAGACAGCTGTCATTAATTAAAGTTAGGGCGAGCTGCCTCACATGCCTTGACCCCAGAACATTGAGTGCAGTGTTCTGGATCATATCAGCTGCCTGTGTCACCTCCTGCCTCCAGTGAATGTATTTGATTTGATTTCTGAGCCTTAATGGCACATCTGTGAGATAGAGCTTGGAATTCAACTTGTTCATTTAGCTGTGGAAAGAAATATTGCATTTTATTAAAAGCAGTCATCTTTTGCTTAGAGTAATGCTTGCTTTCTCTCCCAGAGTGCCTTCCTCCCTTCGTTTCTCCATTCATCCATCCATCCACCCATCCACTGATTTAGTCAACATTTATTGTTTGACACTGTGCACTGTGCAAACTTCATAGTCAAAAAGTGAATATGAAATTTCAGTTCAGAAGTATGGAATGGGATATAAACTCTCCTCAGAATATCGGACCCTGGTGAGCCTAAGGTGTTCTTCAAACATTAACAGCAAACACTTATGTAACTCTCTGAACCAGACATTTGTCATGAGCTCTTTACATATGGTCCTGTGATGTAGGCTCCATCACCATTGTCCCTACCATTGCCATCACCATCATCTCCATTTATGAATAAGTATGCTGAGTCACAGAAAAACCAAGTCCCTTACCTAAGGTCACATAGTATGAGTGGTAGAGCCAGAATTTGAGACTTACTCTAAACCCTTTGCTCTGAACCATCTCAGGTGGGATTCCAAGTGAAGCCAAAGTCAACTTGGAAAACTGAAAATTTATGAATGATTTTCTGCTTTTGTGAAAGAATGTACTAGGCAATAAAATGCTTTAATCAGGATATTTCAACAGGTAGAATGCTTAATAATGGACAACTCAAAGAAGAGAGAACTTAATTTTATAAAACAAGGGAATTATTGAGGAAAGGTGGAGGTAAGCCATACCTCTGAATTTACAAATGCAGGGTGGTCGTTTGCTGTTGGCCATTTCTTAGGATCAAAAGGGTCCCAAAAGGTGGAAGAATTTCTCTTCCATTGCATGGTATACTACTCACCATAATCACAGGGTTCAGATAGTTCAACGGTGTCAATTTTATTTTTTGTTGAAGTTGATGAGTATCATTTCTTATTGAACAGCTGAGTGATAGTTATGGACCTCCCAAGTGGGACAAGGAGGGTCTAGAAAATAATCCCTTGATCCCTTGTTGGCATTGTTTCTCCAAAATCAGTTAAACAATGTGTTGAAACACACTGGCCAAATCTGTGATTTTAGAATGATGAAGATGTAGCACCTTAAAGGAGCTATGATGGAAATGAAAAAGATTAATATTAACATAAATGGTTGATTGAAATAAAGAACTAGAACCAAACTCTAAGATAATAAGGCAAGTAGATTCTAAAAGATCAGTGAAGGAAAATCTTTGGGGTATGCAAGACCACGGGTCTCTTTTCTTGAAGCTCTGGTGTTAGAACATCAATGTCCTTGGTGATGCTGTCCAAGGTCAAAGTTGCCTCTCTTGAGACTAAGTGCATCACTCAAGTATTTCACTAGGCTTCTCTAATGGCTGAGATGACTCTGCCATAGGGTCCGGAGAGACATTGAGGCTTTGCATGGCTGACAGAGAAGGTGAATCCTTTGATGTTTATGTCCTCAGGCTTCAGCTTCTTCAGATTTTGGGGCAAAGGGCCAATGGCTAAGCAACTTAAGAGTCTCCCAGCCCCTCGGTGATTTGGGCAGTTATCTAAGCAGATCACACAGAAGATAAGAATAACCCTTTACCACCTCATCTCAGAGAGGGCTAACAATCAAAGAAAAGTTTGCCATTTTAGCAGAAGCAGGACCAAATTCCAGCTTTGTTCCAATATTTGAAATGAAATTCCCTTTTGGAAATCTTATAAAGAAATTCATTAGGGTAGGCAGAATAATACACCTCCGCCAATGATGTCCACATTATAATCCCTGAAACCTCTGAATGAGTGGCATGGGAGAATGGAGGTGGGCTAATGAAATTAAATTTGCTAATCATGTGACCTTAAAAATAATGAGAGTATTTAGTGGAACCAATGTAATCACAATGACCATTTACATGTGGAAGAAAGGGGCAGAAGAGTTGATGTCAGAGCGTTAGGTAGCAGGTAGACATGAGCAGTGGGAACATGGAGTTTAAAGGGTTAATTCTATAGACTGAGCCTACATGTCTTTCTTTGAAGCAGCTCACACAAGATCATTCTGACCCAGCTCTAATTTAAAAATAGAATAATATACTGCAACCTTTGACTAAGAGCTTCTTGTTTCCTGTGTTGTTCTTCTCTCTCAAGGTTGAGGATACATGTCCAAAAATTCCTCCACCAACAAAAAGAACACAAGTTACCCTGTCCAGGACAGACCCTGATGAAAGAGGGTGTTTGTGACCTTGACACAAACCATAGTGACTGAGAGTTGCTTTTTGACAATCCTACTGTCAATCAAACGCTAAGAGGTAGGGCTTGGGCGAGATTCTCCAGAAACCTCCCTCCTATCCCAGTAAAACTGAGCTTACAAAGAAGTCAGTTGTCACTCTCCTTTTTGAGAGGACTCACTCTTCCTGAAGAGTGTCTTTCCTCCTTTTTTCTTTCTGTCCTAATAAACTTTGCCATGCTTTTTTTTTTTTTTTTTTTACTAAGTCTTATGTCTTGAAATCCTCTCATGCAAGAGCACAAGAACTGAGAACAGTCTCCAGGAAGGTCTTATCTCAGGTATCAACTTCTCTCCATGATCAGGAGTGATGCAGAGTGAGAAAGACTTGCTGGGTTATCACTGGCTCTGAAGATGGAAGGGGATCATAAACCCAGGAATCCAGGCAGTCTGCACACAATCCAGAAAAGGTAAGGAAGTGGTTTCTCTTCTAGAGTCTCTAAAGGGAATTCCTAGAGAGACTCATTTTGTACTTTCGACCTCTAGTATCACAAGATGATACATTTGAGTGGTTTTAAGCTATTAAATTTGTGGTAACAATTGGAAACCAATATGGTTATCAAACTTTAGTCAGCTTTGACTATGAGAAGAAAAATCCCCTTCTTCCACCATCCAAAGCTTTGTATATTCATTCAGGATTTGTCCTACATTTTGCTCTTTGTTCTGAAACAACCAGTCATTGTACTTTAGGACAAAACTACTCTCATGTCATTAACACAAACACATCCCTTGTAGTAAAATTTCTCAAAGTGGCAAATACAAACATGCTATTTAGGAGACCCAGATACAGAGCCTTTCAGGATCATAAAAATAAGAGGGAAAATACATGAATTTAAAAATATGACTAGTAATCAATGTTCCAGTATTTCCCTTTATTTAGAAAAGATCCAGGCATCCAGTGAATATTGTGTAAGTCAAAATATCAGTGCAAAGTTTTAAGTTACCTAAAAACCTTAGAAATTATCTCCAAGTTTCCATACTATAAAACATAAATACTATTTATAATAAAGATACTGCCTATATTGATGTTTGACTGCTGATGGATTTTATGTTTCACCTCTTCCTTTTCCATCCCACACTGGAGCAAACTGATGAGAAAGCTCAGACACTTCCTCCTATGGTGCTGGTGGGAAGTGCAAACCAGCCAAGTTCCTGTCTGTAGGTGAGAGACTTCACTGCAAACCATCCTGTAACCACCATAAAAACCCAACCAGTCCTTCCCCTGCCCTCTTCTCAGTCATTCTGTATCCATGTGGAAGGACTTACCTGCTTCCTCCAGAAGTCCTCCTAAAGTGAATAAATCTCCTGAGACCTTCTTGGTACTTGTGTGACATTGTTAGTCTTCATTCTCAACCACATTTTGAGTGGGTGTTCTCTTTGCAGACAGTCCTCAACATTATTGAAATAGAATTTGTCAAAACACTGATTGTTTAGTTCATACATTTAAATATTTCATAATCAGTAAAAGTAATGTTAGCCTATGCAACCAGAAAATCTGTATGTTTAGGAAAAACATAATCCAAGTAGAAAAAAAGAATACAGGTAGCTGGGCACAGTGGCCCATGGTTTGTAATTCCAGTCAATTGAAAGGCTGAGGTAGGAGAATCACAAGTTCGAGACCAGTCTCAGCAACTGATTGAGATTCTATTTCAAATTTTTTAAAACAACTGGGAATGTAACTGGGTGGTAAAGAGCCCCTGGGTTCAATCCCTAGTACCAAAACAAACAAACAAACAAACAAAATAGGATATAGGTAGTATAGGTAGGTATATTATATGTAACACTGACCTATTAGAGAATACATAGCTGTTTTAATAAAATAAAAATTATTAAACTAGTCTTCTTTGCAAAGATTTATATAAATTATTTGAATCTAAATTCTTAAAACATTTGAGTTTATTTTTATAAAGTTGCTACTTTTTTAATATTTGAAAATATTTGAGGCTGATTTTCCTTAATTTATGGAAATTTTAACATATATAAGCACCTTTTTTCTCTTGAAGTCAATAAGAATAGGGCTCCTTTAAGGTCATAATTTAATGTGTCAATATCATCAGAGGAAGAAGATATTACATACTTACACAATGAAATGCAAAAGCCTTTTTGAAATACAGACATATACACATTCAAACTGACACAGATTGAGGCATGATACCTTCATCTAAAATTTTTTAGTCATCAGTCAAGTGTAAACATAGAAATACAAGTCTCATTCATTCATATCCAAGTACTATTTCCCTCCCAGTGGGTACAAATTCTTAATTGATTTGAGTTCAAAATAGACAAAAACATAAACAGAAAAAAAAAAAACTTACCAGATTCTCTGTTGTCTTTCAAACCAAGAGAAACAAGATCACTATAAATAGCCAATACATTTACCAAAATCACCAAATGATCATATCATTCAACCAAATTAGCTGATACAAGATATAAGGCAAGTACTGAAAAGGACTCAAATACTCACCATGCTACAGATGGACAGGAGTTCATATGCAGATCAGGAGGTTAACTCAGACTTGGGTCCCTGGATCATCACTCAGGGATGGAGCACAAGGGGCTCTCAGAGCCCTCCTCACCTGGTGGGGGTAAGCTGGATCCAGAGGTGAGGAATCATAGCACCCCACACCATGAAAGACAACATGCACCAGGAAATCAAGCAAGTTATTCTGGCTTGTGAAATAGGGAGAACATTCATTAAGGATGGTTGTCTCAAAGAAGTGCTTGGGATTTCATAGAACAAGGCAATTACTGAGGAAGGGTCAGAGTGGATCTTGTGATAAGAGGACATGGTGACCCTCCAGTTAGCTGGTAGCTGCTTACCCAGTTTGCGATTTCTCACAACCTAAAATAGTCACAAAAGGATAGAGGATTTCTCAATTGTCACAGCTTTCCATGATCAGAAAGATCAAGTGACATTTAAAATTGTCACTTTATACTACATTCTTCATTTTATTACCTCCTTGTCTGTGGAACCCTAATCCACACAGGCAGATGGTGTTTATCCTTGGGAGGCCTTTTCATGCCTTGGAATATCAGGTACTATGTGGAAATTTTTCTACCCTTCAAAAATATTTTTATGCACTGCATGACTTTATGTACTTGAAGATTTTTTTTTAAAGAACAACACATTTGCCACTTATAATTATTTTATATCTCACACAGTCTCTAAAAAATTTAGAGCTGAAAACCAGTTTATAACTTATTTTCTATTGAACATTTGAGGTGAGGCTTTTAAGTGATTTTTAAGGACAAGTAGGCATATTCTAGAAACATCTGCTGTGATTGAGGGAGAATAGATGTCCAGGACTTCCTGGAAGTATTTTAGAATGGGCAATTTTAGCTTCCTCTGAAGAAGAAATAAGGGCAGAGGCAGACTTTGGTTAGCACCTGGGAAAACAACAGACCATTAGACACAGGGAGTTTAGATATAATGAATAACAATTTTAAAAATGCTCGGTGAGATAGACTACTCCAGGGTGGCCCTGGCTCTTCAGTTTGCAAAGCAACAGAGCAGTTTGGCAACTGACAGAAGCCATGTAACCCTGGACGGCATTGTGTTTCTGTTGCAGCATAGTAACTAAAGAAGAAGTTCCTATCAGCAGGCATTTTTGGAAATGTTTCACTTGGTTTGGAAGATAGTGGGTAATCTACAATTATTGATTTAGAGTTCTATATATATTTATTAGATCACTCTTGCAAATAACGATTATTTTTACCTATTTTTAAAAATTGACTTGTTCTATTCACTATGAGAGATGTGTCAAAATTTTCCTACTGTGATGGTGAATACATCCACTTCTGTCATTTTTTTCTTATATTCCTGAACTTTGATAGGATGTGCAAGTACATTTAGAATTATGTCATCCATCCTTCCAGCGAACTGACACTTTTATCATAATATAGTAAAATTAGTTTTGCCTTAATCTCTATATTGTTTGATGTTTATATAGTATATTCAAATTTCTTTTGGTTGTTATTGGCTATATATATCTACTTTCAGCCTTTTATTTTTAACTTGTTTCCCAGTCTCTTATGTGTCTTTTCTTTTTGTGCATATAGCTGACTTTTGACCTTCCCATGAAAGTTTCTGCCATTTAACTGAAGATTTAAATTATTTCCTTTAACCCCCTTCAATGGACTGTAGAATACAGATCCCTACACTTTTAGTTTGTTCTTTTTATTTTTCTTTTTTCCCTGTTTCTCTTTTTCTTTTCTTCTTTGCCATCTTTTACTTTCAACTGATTGGGTGCTATTTTCTTCCTACTTTTTTCCTTGTGGTTACTCTAAAACTTATAATAAGCATACTTATTATGGAAAATTTAACTCAGTCAATATTTTTTAAATCATTTTTATCATTCTGGGTCCAGCCAAGAAAAGAGAAGGCACTTCAAGTCTTTCCGTAGAGGGAATTTAATACAGGGGATTGGTTACAGAGATAATGGGAATGCTCAGAAGCTTTATGGAGGATAACAAGTCAGAGTTGAGCATTAGCCAGAAGTCGCTTCCACTACTAGAGGTGGAGGAAAAACAGGAACAGGAGTTCAAATTATATAAGTAGTTTGTATTCTTTGTAGGTTCCAATTCCTATTAATCCACCATTAATATTTCCCATCACTTTTCTGTTGATGTTTGGTCTGTTATCTTCAAGTTTACTAGTGCTCATTTCTGGACCATTTTAATGTTTAAATTATTAGATCATTTGTTTCTAGAACCTTTCTTTCTTTTAAAAAAAAGTGTTCATTTTATATAGTCTCTTGCTCTTGTTTTGCTCCATATTTTAAAAAGCCTATTTAATATAATTATTTGCATTTTGTATTCTACCCTTGGGAGTCCCAGTATATCATATTTTTGCAGGTCTGTTACTGTTGTTCGTTGTTTCTTGGCTCTGACTTATTTTCTTGTGTATTCTACTATCATTTTTACCATGAATTTATATGTGTTGGAGGTATTCTTAAGAATTGTTTAAATCGGGGAAAAAACATGTAGCAACCTTCTGGGAGCATTTGTTTTTGCTCCTACCAGTACCTGGGGGCACAAACCTGCACACACTATGACCTTCAGTTTGCACTTTAGGGCCATGAAAATAATATATATCAAGACCTAAACTCATACGAGGTCTAGCTGGTTACCAGGAATCCTCAGGAAACCCTTTTTTTTTTTTTAAAAAAAAGAAGTTTTTAAACTTCTTTCTAAAACCAGCACCAAGACAGAAAACATTCTTGTTGACTGCTTTTATAGAAAGGCCATTTTTTCCCCACTGGTTTGTTTTGTTCCTAAGGTTGTATTTCTCCATCTCCTTCCTACAAAGACTCAAGGCTTTGTCTCTGGACCTCTTTGTTCACCAAGGATCCTGATTTTAGGGTAGTAGAAACTCTTAAGTTTCTCTCAGATTTGGGGCTCACTCACCTCTTTTGCCCCATGCTTTGCTACTCTTTGTGATTTTTTAGATACTTTATTGCAGGGTTATTCAATCTTTCAAAAAGCTCTTAAATATATGATTTATTAAGCATTTTTAGAAGTTATAATGGGATTGTAGCTCAGTGATAGAGTGCTCACCTAGCACATTCGAGGCCCTGGGTTTGATCTTCAGCACTACACAAAAATAAATAAAATAAAAGTATTGTGTCCAACATATTAAATTTAAATTTAAATAATATTAAAAAATAAATATTAAAAAAGAAGTTATACTGTAGGAGGTCACATTGTCCATTCAAAAAATAGTCATTGAAACAGTGGATAAACAAAGGTAGCAATTTCATAAAGTATCTTTAATTGTAGTATAGAAATCCTATTCAAGCAGAATTCCTTTGCATTTGTTAATATTTTCCTTTACTTCCTATATGTCAGGCTTTCTGCGAAGCATTTTGCAAACACGTTATAATTCATCATTGTAATAACTCCGTGAAATACTTCTTCTTCTTCTTCTTCTTCTTATTATTATTATTATTATTTATTATTACTGTCTGATTTAGTTCACTTTCCATCACTGAAACAAAAGACCTAAGATAATCAACCTAAAAATAGGAAGGATTTATTTTGACCCATAGGTTTGGAGATTTCCATTCACAGTTGCCTGGTCCTGTTGCCTTTGGGCCTGTGACGAGGTGGCATATCACAGTGGGAAGCACACAGCACAGGATGCCCATTTCATTGCAACTGGAAGCAAAAAGAGAGGAGTGAGCTAGGGTCCCCATGTTCCCTCCTAAAGCTTTTACCACCTTCCGATAGTGCCACAATCTGGTGGCCAAGGCTTTAACCAATGGGCCTTTGTAGGACACTTACACAAAGAATAGGGCCCTCATTTTATACCTTAGAAAAATTAAACTCAATAATATTATATAACATAAAATCATATAAATAATGTATTATATGAGGTATATTTGAAAACTTGTCCCTCTAAACATAAGACTGTCTTATCCTCAGTCAGGTGTGCCAGGGCAGGGGATAGGTCACAGACAGGCCAAAGAAAATGCCTGGAGATAGCATGGGCTTTATTTGGGGAAAGCTGATAAGGATCAGAGGCTGCTCCAAGGAGAGTCCTGTGGTGACGGGCTGATGGATTGCATCTCCATCCTCCACGCTGATTTGCCAAGCAGTGCCTTCTCTCCCTCGTGGTGTTTTGTTCAGTGGTGGAGGCCGAACAAATGCCACATAGCCTTTCCACAGTGCCCTTAGGTCTGCCCCTGTCTCCACTCAGAGAGGGGTTTTATAATGTTAAGCTGCAGAAACAGTGACATCAGCATTAGATTGTTTAGTTGGCTTATGTGACAGCATCCCAAGAAGCAACTGTCCTGATGTACATGAAAGAAAGTAGCTTCTTCAGATCACACCGACTTGTCCTAGTGTGCATAAGAGAAAGCAATTGTCCTTTAAGGTAGTATGTATCTGGACTTTCCATCCCAGACTTGCTCTCATTGTTCTCTTAAATTGGCCTGGCTTTTGGGAACAGAAAGAAGGCACTCAGGGACATGATGTTTGACTGTCCCTTTGCTTTGGGGATGATACAAGGACCTATGTTCTAAACCTCTTTAAAAAAAAAAAGTGCAAACAGAATGTGTAAGTGGTTCTAGACCCAATGGAGTAGCCTTCATAAAATCTTCAAAATCTCAAGCCAGAAAGCTACTACATTTTTAATCTCTGATTTTACTTCTACGAGTATTTTGATAAGACTTTGCAATTGAAAATTCTAAATATGCTTTCCTATTATTTTTTAAAACACCACCTTTAGCAAAGACTACTGAAGTTTGCTAAGCTCTCAACAACTTTATCCCCAGATTTGTTCTTTGGGTCTTCCTGAAACATTCACCTTTAAAGCATCAAGTGACAAGGTGAATGGGGATACAAGAAAAGAGAGATGACAAATCAAACAGAATTTTAGAAGCATTAGAAACCCATGCTTGAGACACTCTCCTTCACATATTTTTGAAAGTATGATTCTGACAGTGACAAGTCTCACTTCTATGAATGTGAATCTAAGTCAATAGATGACACATTGCAGATCAAAAAGAAGACACTGAGTAAGGAGAATGTGAGTCAGATTCTTCAGAAAACAATTTTGAATCTGAGCTTGAGATTCCATGCCACAAATTTTTATTAATAAGAAATCTGCAAAACAATGAAAGTCTAGCTTCAAGAACAAGGATAAAATAAGAAAATAATTTTTAGTTAGAAACTTCATACAGGAATTTTTTAAAAGGAATTATGAAATAGAGAATTAATACTAGTGGTGTTAATCACTACAGTAGGGTCAGGGTAGCATGCAGAAGAACTTGAGGAGGAGTGATCAGGTCTCTCCAATTCTCTTTGCACAATGAATGCAGGACAATCCAGCAATTAAAGAATTCCTTCCCTTCTTATGTCTATTAAGAAATATAGTTTTCATCTCCTAGGATCATTCCATTTTCCCAGCTAATACAGAAATACTGAAGTGATTCTACACGAGACCATTAAAATTCACTTAAGAAAAGTAGGGTCTCATTGCCATCAGTGCTCTTTTGAGAAGTATGGGGTTAGAAATGATGGTGGAATGTGATGGACATTATTATCCAAAGTATATGTATAAAGACACAAATTGGTGTGAATATACTTTGTATACAACCAGAGATAAAAATTAATAAAATAAAAAGAAAACTAGAGTCTCATTGCCATCAGTGCTCTTTTGAGAAGTATTCAATATTCTCCTTTACCTAATTATGACCATTACCAACACTGTTATGAAATAATATGTACATGGAAAAAGCAGCCTAGTGCTTCCTGGTATGTGACCAGGGAAGTAGTTTCCAGATGTGCTCTGTGTGCAAGAACATCATAAAATAGGACAATTGGGAATTCACAGTATTGACTTATGGTTCTATCACTGTATGAAGTCTCTTTATGTGCTAGGATGCTAGAATTGAATGGTTGTGGCCTACACAGGGGTGAATGTACTAGATGGCAAAACATTCCACTGGGAATCTCCACACTGACCAGGGCGACTGGCATAGCACTTCTCTTGCTCTGCTAGCTCTTCCTCCTTCAATGACAGGTGCCACCAGCCTGAAGTAGAACCCACAACATGGTTCCCATAAACCACAATTTCCTACCCAAAGTGCAAACTCTCATGCACATTAACATTAACCCCTGCCAAATGAGTCTTAATCTCATCCCACACAATCCATGAAAAGTCTATGATGCCATCTATGTACTAAGAAAAAAATTATATGTTTGTCTAACTGAATATTCACATCAACCTCACCTCCCTCCACACATTCCATTGAAAGGAGTGAAGAAATTAAGGTAACTGTCACTGTTGTTATTTTTAATGATGGAGGTAAGTTAAACAGACATGAAAGGTAATATAATATATGTAAAGATGCTTCAACTGACTGTGAACAATTTGTCATTAAAGTAATTATGCACAGCAGTAAATTACTGATTTTAAAATGGGGATCCAAGTGTCTATTCCAATAATAAATAGAATAAAAATAGTCAAGAAAAGAGAGGAGGACTCCTGCTTATACTAGTGTGCTGATTACCAATTTGTAAATGGGGAGGACATACTAGAGAAGAAAACTGCCATTTTGCAACCAAAACGGTAGGTTGATTTAGATAACAGCCATCAAAGAGTGCTAAATCTGAGGGGGATATATTGATAGAGGGAAGGATACTTACAATCTTTTAAAATGTTATCGTGTATATTTAAGGTACCCACATTGAATATATCCAGATAGACAGAAAGACAGATAGATGGAACAAATTAACATATCCATCATCTTACCCATTCCCCCCCCCATGGCAAGAACAGCTATAATCCACTCATTTAGCAAAACTCTTGATGTTTACATGGACTTAAAGCATCTCTCCATAGATTGCTTATTAGCCACCAGAGAGAAATATTAACTGTTCAGTGAGGAACACAGAGGATATCTTCATGGGGTAATCAAAAGTAACCTGGACCAAGTGGACATTGATTGCTATACTCATTTCCTAGGGCAGCTTGACAGAGCACCACAAACTGGTGACTTAAACAGTAGAAATATATTGTTCACGGTTCTTTGGCTAGAAGTTTACAACAGAGGGATTGGCAAGTATGGTTCCTTCTGAGGACTGTTAGGAAAGGACCTCTTCCCAAGCTTCTCTTCTTGATTTATACAGAAAAATGTAGGTACATGCATATAAATACCGTGGGCTCACTCATGCCAAAGACAAAGCCAGTAGGGTGCAATGTGAACAACTGGTAAATCTGGGTGAAGAATATGTAGGTGTTTTTTAACTACTTTTGCAAACTTTTCTGTAACTTTGAATTATTTCTAAATTAAAAGTTAAGGGCTGGGGTTGTGGCTCAGTGGTAGAGCACTTGCCTTGCACTTGACATACTAGGTTTGATCCTCAGCACCACACAAAACTAAATAAAGATATTGTGTCCATGTACAATTTTAAAAAATATATTTTTTAAAAAAAGTTAAGAAAAACAATCTACAACAACCTAAAATATTAGCAGGAAAACTTTTAAGAAAAGTCCTAGGAAAACTTGGAGTTTTATAACAAAATAACCAATAAATAGAAAACAAAAGAGATAAGATGGGAAAAGAGGTTAAGTCTAACTAATCCCTCTAATTAGAAACTTTTAGAAAAAAAGTAAATGGAAGGAATATTCACAGAAATATAGGAGCATGCCTTCCCAGAGATGAAGAACGACCCATATTCAAATTGAAAGGACTCACTGAGCATCAAGAAGAATGAATGAATAATAATTACTATTAATATTTTAAAAGAGACACTCTTAGCTCCACCCTTGTGAAATTCTAGCACGTGAAGTATAAAGTGAGCATATTAAAGGGTTTAGAATGAAAGACAGGTGATTTACACGTGAACAAGAATCAAATCAATATCAAACTTGTTATTGGTATTATGGAATTCTAAATAGTACAAAGCAATGTCTTCAAAATGAGACGTGCCAGAGAAAACCAGCAATCCTGGAATGCTATATAAATATGTAATGGTGTCATACCAGTTCCAAGGGAAATTGTTTAATTTTGAAAAATTTAAATACTCTATTTTACTCCTCATCAAATCATCAACCAAAAATGAAAACAGTTTTAGATATGTGATATTTGTGATAATTTAGAAATTCACTACTGACATACCTACTCTGAGAAAACTACCAGAAGACATTTGCCAGAAAAAAATATTTTAAATGTCTATCAGAAAAAATAAAGGCAAAGGATCCAAATTAGGAGGTGTGACCCAGAAGTACAACTAAAAAAACCTAGGATAAAAGCTAGTGCATGGCAAACCTGCACTTTCTTGGTCCAAATTAGAATGGAGAAGTTTTAACAAATGTTTTCAAGAAGACAATTCACCATACATGAGAAATTTTATATGATTAAAACGCTGGGTGATCCTGGTGATAAGAGAAGTCATAGGATATCACAATACCAATAATAATTATGGCAATACAATAATGTCTTGGATGGATCTCTTGGAGTCTCTTCCTTGGAAGATCACTTTGATTTGCCTTTTCTCTCTGTCTCCTTTCCTCCCTTCCTCCCTCCCTCCCTTCCTTCCATATTTTTGCTCATTATAATATCATAGAATAAGAAGGAAAATACCTTTTTAGTTATCCATCAAGAAAGATATTTGCTTCTCAAATTAGTCTCTAGATAGTTGTCATGTCAAATTCTTTTCAGTGTGCCTCAGGAGCCTCAATCTGGCTGTGATCTCAACTACTCCTCTGAAAACCTCAAAAAGCACCTAGTGTCTCTTTACTCCTCCCTGCATGGAAAGGACCAACTGACCACTGGCTCTGGACTCCAGGACCAAATATTATCCTTTTTGCATTAATACTAATGTGCTTTAGCATTAAGTCAACCTTGTACTGACTTTGGTCTCAATTCTAGCAGTTGAGCATTAAAATAAATTCATTTCTATTGGCTCTTTAGTAGCCAATATTTCTAGTAGCCTTGAGTCCTGTTCCCCTTTCTGGAGACCCTGGACCAAATACCTGTCTGTCAGGTGTACTACTTATCTGGAACAGATCACACCTCAGTCCTGTCAATTCACACTTTGGAATAGGAGAATTATCATACCTGCCTAATGCTATGGGCTAGTTGAGTCTCTATAGGTTGCTGGATTCCACATTCACTTTTTGGATCTGTCCAGTGTTGACGACATGGTTTTATTTCACTAGAACATCCTGATGTCTTTGTTTTAAAATTCATCAAATGGTCATTTAAATGGCCATTTAAAAGTCATTTAAATGGTCATCAAATGGGTATTTCTAGCTTCAGGACTTGCCCTTCCTGTTCCATCTAATCTACCAAAAGAACACGTCCCTGCTCTCTGCCTCCTCCCTTTTCGCCAGAACTGAAAATTGGCTTTCCCATGCCAATGCTCTTGGTTTGTCCCACTTCAAATGTGATTCTCAGCCTGACTTACTGGGAGAAGAAGGCAAAACCTGCCTATGTATTGATGCCTTCAGACTGTGCCTCCTCACCAATTTGCTTTACATCTGCACTTGCAAATGCTAAATCCCTGTCTGACCTTCATCATTTCAAGCAACCTCTTCTACTATACCCCACCTGTTTGTTGCCTTCTCTCTTTCTTTTCACCACAATTCATCTTGCCACTCTGTCAAATTATCCCTCTAAAAGAAATCTGTTTCTGCTTAAAAAACAAACAAACAGACAACAAACTCCTTTTCCTATTCAAAGTCCACAGTGCTTTTCTATTTCTTGAAAGGTATTATGATTCCTTGTCCTGGGACCAGGGCAGGGCTCTGTGCTTGTTTTGACATACCCATCTTTGTGACCTTGGCCCCTCATCTGTAAAATGTGTATAGTGATGCCATTCTATCAAGGCAATCCATTGAAAGAGACAGCGTGTCAAAGTTATTTCAAGATTTTTAGTCATCTTAAGTATCACATAAATATTTAGTAACACAAATAATAAACATACCCCTGTTCCCAAGAAACAGCAGTTGAGGACTGACCTTCTCTGCAACATCTGGAAGATGACAGATCTTTTTATTTTTTGATCACAGATGTTCTCTCTCATGTGTATGTCTTGCACAACTCACTCTAGCATACTGAAAGTACTACATGCCCTTGATTATAAGATCACAAATTAAATTAAAAGAGGGGACCATGGGAAAAGTAATGACACCCTTCGAGTAATCAAGGTGATGTGGCAGATGTGGCATTAAAGAGATAAAATATGCATGGCTAATAACAAAGGTAGAAACTTTCTGTTATGCTAGATGTTTTATTCTTAATAAATCTTATCCAGATGCATTCACATTTGCAATATAGTCATTATAATGTGAGTGTGCCTTTTCCAACCCAAATATTTTCCTGCTACACTTGGTATCAGTCACCATGATCTCTGATCATTATGTTATAATTATATAGAAATTGTTTTTGGCTGAGGAGAATTTTAATGTATTAGTAATATATAATAAATAAAGATAATTCATTCTGCCTAATCTGTCTTTGATTCTGGCCCTGTATGGAACATTACTATGGTCTTCATTATATTTATCCTTGAATAAACTAAGAAAAACTTGTTAAAATTAATCATGACTGTCTAGCATGTGTGAGGCACTGAGTTTGATTCTCAGCACCACATATCAATAAATAAAATAAAGGTCTATTGGCAACTTAAAAAAAATTTAAAAATTAATCATGAATGATACTATATACAAAGTATTTGATGGACTGGTAGATCTCTCAGATGCAATATTCATGAACCAGGATTTTTTTCACATTTTTTTTCTTAATCATATATTCCTGAGCTTGATTTCAAAATTTTAACTCAGATCTACTAAATCCATGATTTTTAAATTATGTACTAATTGTTAGATTGAAGACACTTTCTTCCCTTAGAACAATGTCATTGTATGTTGAATAGTAAAAAGAGAAGCCTATGAATCATTTTTAAAACACTTTAAACATGTAAAACAAGCTGCAATTTGTTGGCATGCAATAGTGACCCATTTATTATTAGAATCTCTCACGGGTCTGGGATTGACTGGACTCAGCCAGGTAGTTCTGGCTGAGCATACTTCATGAAGTTACAGTAGGACAGTTGCTGGCCTGGAGTCATTTTTGTGGTTTTTCAGCTCTTCTGTGTGGCACGTGGGATGGACATACTCAAACAGGTGTAGTTCATTGGGATGGGATTGACTTCAATTACAATCTGCTTGTCTCTAGCCAGTAACATCACACTCTCTGTGAATGCTCACATTCACCAACCGTCATTGTATTTCAATGGAGTAACAACATACCCACGACTCTTATATCTGATGCCACAGCAATGACCCACACATCACTATCATATTCCACTCACATGTGACCCTCAGAAAAAGACAAAAAATTCAATCTGTACTACTAGAACTTGAGAGAAATTAGACCACTACAGTGAGAGATTTTTAATTTTACTTTTCTATCTTCATCTATGCTTGAAAAATATGACTTTAAAAAATAATAGACTTAAAGCCAGGCACAGTAGTGACTCGGGAGGCTGAGGTAGAAAAATCACAAGTTCAAGACCAGTCTCAGCCACTTAGCAAGGCCCAAAGCAAATTTGAGACACTTGTCTCAAAATAAAAAAATATATATATATAATAAAAAGAATTGGGATGTTGCTCAATGGTTAAGCATCTCCGGGTTCAACCACTGGTACCAAAATAAATAAGTAATAGATTAAGTTTTAGATTTATGGAAAAATTAAGACAGTTCCCATAGGTTCCTTCCCCCATAGCACACCGATTTCCCTATTACTAACATCTTACATTAGTATGGTTCACGTGTTATAAATGAAGAACCAACACTGATACACTATTATTAACTAAATTCCATAGTTATATTAGGGTTCAATCTTTGTGTTGAATAGTTTGAGAGGCTTGGACAGATGCATAATATCACATATCTGCCATTACATTATGCTATAATTATATCATACATTCACTGCCCTAAAAATCCCCCACAGCTCTCATATTCACCCCTCCCTTCCTTCCCCCACCCCCCAGCAACCTTTGGTCTTAATCCTGTCTCCATGATTTTGCCTTTTCCAGAACATCATATAGTTGGAATCAGATACTAGGCAGCCTTTTCACACTGGTTTCTTTCCCTTAGCAATATACAATTAGGTTTCCTCCATCTCTTTTCATGGCCTGATGGCTCACTTCTTTCTTATCTTTTTTGTGATGCTGGGAAGAGAACACAGGGCCTCACATATACCAGGCAAGGGCTCCACCGAGCCATGTCCCCAGCCCTCATTGCTTCTTATTAATGAATAATATTGCATTGTCTGGCTCTTCCAAGTTTTTTTTTAATTCCTTCATCTATTGAAGGACATTTTGTAAAAACATATGAAGAACAACTTTATTTCTGGGGCAATTTTAAAGAGAGTTTTCTGATAATGACAACATGATAAGGTGGCATGAAGCTAGTGAAATTAATCTCATTTTGGACTGTGAGTAGGTAAAAAGCCTTGTAGTATTGAATATGAATTGTCACAGATTTTCTTACTGAACAATTACTGTCTGTTACTTTCTAGTAATGGCCAAAACTTTGATTCACTTTGGTATTATGATTTGATATCCAGAGGAAAAGTAAGGGGGTAGCCAGATGATAGCTCAGGACTTGAGACTAATGCCTCCTTTACTATAGTTTGTCTCTCTCTGCATGGAGATACAAGATATGGGGATAAGAGACCTTCTGCCATTCTATTTCATAGGCCAATCTGCTACAGAACACAAAGTGCTTCATCCCTGAGGTTCATTCAGTGTGTGGGAATATTTTGATTTGATAGTGATCGGAATGTGTGAGTGAATTCAGCCTCCTCAAGGCTCTGAGGGTCAAAGCAGAATTCTTACTCATCTTCTGCCCGTAGCAAATCCCTAGAGATAACATTTAATAACATTAATGCCATTGATGCTTTCAGCCTTGCAGATAGTTGTTTTGCTGCTTACCCAATGTGGCAAAATTGAGGGGAATGGGTGAAAGAGACTTTGATGCTCCATATCTCTTTGATATCAGAAATTCTAGACCCTGAATTTAAACTATCAACGGACAATATTTGAGCTCTTGACTACGCCAAGAGCCTAGCATATATTGGTTTATTTAATCTTCATACCTATCCATGGACTCAGTAGCATTAAAAAGACAAAGGCTGTGGAATTTGAAGAAGCCCGTTAACTAACCCCAGTGCTTAAGAAGAAACCAGGTCTGGTTCCCAGTATCACACTCCTCAGCCCCCATGGTTCAAATACTGAGATATAATTTTTCAGTGCAATGCATAAAGCATAATGTATAATTAATTAACCAGATAATTGACTTATGCTGCTTCTTTCTAATTCACTATGCTTCTTACTAATTCACCTCCTATCCAAAGGCAAGCACTATTTTAATTTTTTTTTCACCTAGATTTGTTCATTCTGTTCTTAAAGGACAGGACACTAATGGAATCAAACATACTGAATTATTTTATATCTGGATTCCTTTCCTCTGCACAATGTTTTTGCAAGTCACCGATGTTTTCAAAACTGACATGTATTTATAGCTTGATCTTTTTAATTTTTTTATTTTAATTTTTAAATTTTTCATTTATTAGTATGTTTATAACATCTAGTGTGATATTCCAATACATGTACACAATGTGTAATGGTAAGAAGGATATACCAGTTACTTTGAATTTCTTAAACATTCATCACATCTTTGTATTGGGAGCATTCAAATTTCTCTCTGCTAGCAATTTTGAAATATACAATTAATCATTGTAAACCATAGTCATGGGCTACAGAACCTGTTCTAGTCATCTATTTCACTGCTGTGGGTAAAGGACCTGACCAGAACAATTTTAGGGGAGGAAAAGTTAAGAGGCTCACGGTTTCAGAGGTCTTAGTCCATAGAAGGCCAGCTCCATTCCTTCAGGCTTGAAGTGAAGCAGAAAATCATGAATGGAGGGTGTGGCAGAAGGAAGCAACCCATATGTTGATCAGGAAGCAAAAAGAGATACTCTACCCTCTAGATACACTATATATATATATATATATATATATATATATATATATATATATATATATATATATATATATATAATCTCCCATAACCACGCCCCCAATGAACCACTTTCTCCAGCCACATCCCACCTGCCTCCAGTTACCACAATTAATTCACTAATTAGCTTAAGGCTATAACCCAATCATTTCTTCTCCAAACCTTCTTGCATTGTCTCATACATGAGCTTTTGGGGGATACCTCACATCCAAACCATAACAGACCCTTAGAAGTTATTTCTCCTACTCAACTGTATTGCTATGTGATATTTCACTGAAGAATTATAGGGAAGTACATTTATTCATTCTTCTATAGAGGTAATCTGGCTGTTTCCAGTCTCACACAATTAGGATTAGTTGCTATGGGTATTTTCAAGCAAGTCTTTTTTGTGGTTAGTGTTCTCTGGGGTATAGACCTGGGGATTGAGCTAATGGGTCTGATAGCAGAATACAACAGTCACTAGTATGGCAATATGTAAAACCGTGGATGTGTAACCGATGTGATTCTGCAATCTGTATATGGGGTAAAAATGGGAGTTCATAACCCACTTGAATCAAATGTATGAAATATGATATGTCAAGAGCTTTGTAATGTTTTGAACAACCAATAAAAAAAACAATAACAACGAAAAAATATTATAAGGAACTGCCACAGAAAAATGTTAATAACCTAGGTAAATAATCTTTTTGTTCTTTTTCCCACTCATATATTTATATATAAGACATATTTTTAGTGAAAGTAGGATCACCTTTTTTTGTTTATCAAATATCATGAAAACATTTCATAGAGAATTACACATACATAATTGATATATGTTTTATATATACTAATTCATACACACACACACATACACACACACACTTTGAAATGAGGTTAAATGAGTGTTATTTCTCTGTATGGATTTTAACAGGTGCCACTGGTCCCACCCTGATCCAGTTGGTGTAGTGCACTTTTCTCTGAAAGTTGCCCTTAAGAGAAACCCTCCATCCTGAAATGATTGGAAGATTTCAGCCTTTCCTGTCTCCAGCACTGTGAGATCTAAATCCAATAACTGACTAATATAAAAGTATATAAGATTGATCTTCTTGCCTCTGTGGTTTTGTTATTCCCCAGACACCCCAGGGGATCAGATGAGGTGAGATTTAAGCTGAACCTACATTTTTCCCCTAACTGGCCCCTGAGCCTATGTACATACACTAATTGTTTTTAAAGAACTCCTCTGTGTTGGTCATTTATGTGGTTTACAATTACTGCTACTATAAATATTGTTGCAGTGAACATCCTTACAGCTAGATATTTCCTAGGGACTTATCCTGTCTTGAGGTTTTAAATTCTAGGTATATGGAAGTGATTCTTAACTTAGATCTTTAATTGCTTAAAAGACATAAACAGTTTAAAAGATTTTCAAACTATAGATGAGCAAATAATCTTTATTACTTATTCAGGGAAGTACTCTTATGAGAAAAAAGAATTCCAGTGAATTAATAAATAAATTTGTTGGGATAAAAGAAAGAAAATCACTGTTAGACTAATACCACATTAAAAATACTATGGGCAAGATCCAGTGATGGATATTAAAATTACTAGGCAAGAGTTTGAGAGAAAATGGTATTTGCATAATGTCAAAGTATCTTCTCAAAAATATGTATTAATTATAGAGGAGAAAAGAGTAACTTCATAGTTATCTTTAATTGCTATGTGATGTTCCACTGTGTTAAAGTAACACAGTAGAGAAACCTGGCAGACACCACCTTAATCAAGTGATCAAAGTTAACATCACCCATAACTGACATTATATATTCCTTGATCTGATACACCAAGGAGGAAAGAGCATCGGTTTGCGGTATTCGTGACAACAGGTATAAATTTGATGTGATCATGAGAAAACTTTAAACAAACCCAAATTGGGGGTCTGTTATTTTTTGAGTATCCCCTCCAAAATTTATATTGGAATTCCCTTGCCAATGTAATAATATTAAGATGTGGGATCTTTAAGAGGTAATCCACTCAGAATGGATTAGGCTTCTTATTTCAGGAATAAATTAGTTATTGTGAAAGAGGGTTCCTTAATCAAAGGATGTTTTCAATTCCATTTTTCTCTCAGACTTGTGGGTATGCTTCTTCTCTGTGTGATGCTCTCCACCATGCTCTGATAAAGCAAAAGGGTCCTCGCCAGACCCTGGCATCATGTTCTTAGATTTCCCAGTCTCCAGAACTCTAAGAAATAATCTGTGTTCTTTATAAGTTATCCATTCTCAGGTATTCTGCTACCGCATCTCAAAATGGACTATGACAGAGATATTCTTCAAAATAATTGACCACTATTCCAAAGTTGGGAAAGAATGAGAAACTATAAACATCGGAGGAGAATAAGAGATACCAGAACAAAAGGCCATGTGGAATTCTGGATTGGATCTTAGAACAGACTACAAATAGTGTGTAGAGGTGCAGGAAATGGAAAGAAAAAAAAATCAATATCTATAATTAATACACTGGGACCAACATTAGTTCCCTGGTTTTGACCATTTCATTGAGGTGATGTAAAGTGTCAACATTAGAGGAAGTTGGGTAAAAAGAGTATATGGGAACCTACATCCTATTTTTTAATCTTTTCTGTAAGTCAGCAATTATTTTACCATTAACAGTTAAAATTTTTTCCTAATTTATCCATTTCTTTGCCACTGTCTTTGGTCAAGCCACCATGCTCCTTCGTCTGGAAAGCTACAATAGCCTTAGCAGGGTCCCTCCTTTCCTCTCTAGCTCATCTAGAATCCATTCTTTACATAATAATCAGAATGGTTTCTAAAATCCTTACATCATTCCATGTTCAAAACTGTCCACTTGCTTCCTGTTGCCCTCAGAGTTCAACCCAGTTGCTGTTTTACAATCTCTTCCTCCTCACTCCCCAAACCCCAGGTTCATGAGATTTTTTTTTTTTAATTATGGAGTATTTTCGCTACTAAGAATCTTCAGAGGCCAATTAAAATGAATACCAGTTTTCCATTTGTTTTTGTTGGGTCTTAACTATCAGCATTCAGATACCTTGCTTTAAATCATTTTTAATAGAAATGAGACTATAAGCCTACAAATGAAAAGCCCTCACTGCTGATCCGTTTTTTTCTGTAGTGTGTGAGGGCTTGGACAAGGTTTGAATGTGAGCCCCTGGAACAATGTGCTGGAAGCATGGTCCTCAGTAAGGCAGTATTAAGAAGCAGTGGAACCTTTAGGAGCTGGGACCCAGTGTAAGGAAATTAAGTCATTAGAGGAGTGCCCGGGAAGGGATGAATGTATTCCTCATGGAGGCCTGGTTAGTTCCTGTGGGGTTACATTGTTATAAAAAGAGAAAGCTGGAACTTCTCTTGGCTTCCTGTCTCCCCACTGTGATATCCCGCCCCCATACCCTACTAGCATGCCTTTTGCCATGTTGGATTGTAGCAAAGGGGGCCTTCACCAGAGGCTGAAGAGATGGGACTGCCCAATGATGGATTCATAGCCTCCCTAGCTCAGAGCTAAATAAAACTCTTTTCTTAATACATTACTCAGCTTCAAGTATTTTGTTATAACAACACAAATATATATATATGAATATAAAAACAGAATGAAAAATATATACATATATATGGATATAACAACACAATGAATATAGATATGAATATAAGAACAAAATGAATGTAGATATGAATATAACAGAATGAATATTTATATAAATATATATTAATATATGTGAATAAATATATGAATAGCTATAAAATAAATGTATGAATATACATGAATAAATATAAATAAATATATATGAAAAGATATATGAATATATAAAAATAAATATATGAATATAGATGAATCGATGAAGAAATATATTAATATAAATGAATAAATAGACAAAAAATAGATAAATATAAATATATATGAATATATAGGTGAGTATGTGAATGAATATGTAAATGGTGAATATCCATGAATATATATATGATGGATATTTACCTCTAAATCAAAAAGTAATTCTGTGGCTGGATGGCTTGTTCTCCTCAATTATCCTGTTATTTTTTTCAAAGCACTTATGGCTGTCTGCATGATCTTGTCTCTTTGTTCACTTATTTATTTTATGTTCCTTCTAAGCCAGGTGTAAGTCCTAAGAGCCAGTGTCTTTGTCTTGCTCACTTCAGCATCCCCGACATCCAGCTGCTATGGGCAGGGTCCTTGGGGCCCAGGCACAGACACTGAGACAGGGCATTTGTGCTAGTTGCTTGGTAAAATGTGGTTGTTATGGTTGATTTTAGATGTCAACTTGACCAGATTAAAAATAACCTAGAGAACTGGTGGATGATTATTTTTGTGTGGGTCTGTGGGGGTGTTTCCAAAGGAGGCTGGCAGGTGAGTCAGTGGACTGAGGGGAAATTGGCCCTCAATTTGGGCAGCACCATCAAATCACCTGGGTGCCCAGATGGAATAAATGGGTGATTTCTTCCCTTTCCTGTAACTGGGATACACTCTTCCATGATCCTCTGACATCAACTCCAGTTTTTTTGACCTTTAGACTCAGGGACTTATACCAGCAACTCCCTAATTTTTCAAGACTTCTGCCTGGTTTGGAGGCCTTTGGATGTGGACTGATCCATACCATCAGAATCTCAGTATCTCCAACTTTCCGGAAGCCTGTCGTGGGTCTTCTCAGTCTTCATAATCACCTGAGCTAATTCCTCCAGATTAACCTTCTTTCATATATCTATATATCCTACTGGCTCTCTCTGGAGAACTCTGTTAAGACAGTACCTTAGGACCAACACGTGTGGAAGGGAAGAAGCAGAAACAGGATCAGGTAGAGATAGGAACTGATCTGCATTGCTGGCCCAGTGCCTTACCTCCTGAGGAAAATGGCCTGTCAGTCATCCCACGTGGGGCTGGAATAGCTTCATCAGTCATTGAAGTGACCCAACCTGGGAGAGGTGGCTCTACAAATGAGGCCATCCATGCAGGAACTGACAGCTGAAGGCAACAAGTCCTTCCCTCAAGGGTGATCCCGACAGGCCCACTTCTATGTCCATCCCAGGTGCCTCCCACATGTTCACAGTTAATAAATATTTGCCAAACAAGTCTTTCCACATACCCCAAATGTTTTCTTGGCATAAAGTAGAAATTCTGAGTAAGAGCATTTAAAACATTTTAATATGAATACTGTAGAAATTCACTCTAGAAAGTTTGTGGCAAGTTATACTCCCATTACCCTCTTTCCTCTTCTGGGTTTAGCTCACAAAAGACATTGTTTATATTTTTTGTTCTTAATTATTTTTTCAACTTTAAGAAGCTTACTAGTAAAAAAGAAAGTTATGATTTCTGTTATTGTTCATGTTGCTATACATAATTTCTGCTTTCAATACTTACTCGTTTTCCAATGTCTCTTACTTATAAAAAGTTCATTTTGCATGATATAAGAAAGCATCTACACATTTCCCCCCAAATTGTCTTAAATGAGTACTTATTTATAATGCACTTAATTTTTTGTACATTTGATTAATTCACAAAAGAACTGAAGAGAAAAAAAATCTGAGAAACAATTTGTTTTGATGACCTAAGGATAACATTTTATGGAGATGGTCACATGTATAATTATGTTGTTGAGATACTGAGGAATTTGTGTGACACCCCCGCTGACTCAAACTTTTTTTTCTGATTGTTTCAGTATCAAATTCACACTCAATGCAAATATCCAAGGAAGTCTCAATATTTCAGTGTCCAGTAGGCTTGCCTGAGTTAGAGCTAGCTTTGTGTTATTTATTGTGTTCTCTGTTTTAGTTTGCAATGTGAACGCCCAAGAATGAAGACCTTATTATAAGATTTCCTGTCTAGAGCTTGGTTTGATTAGAAATGTCACTGAAAATTGGTCTGTGTGGGAGTATAGAAAAATTTCTATCACGGGATAAAAATAGCAATAGCCAAAGAACATAAAAATAAGACCACAGAACATCGTCTGAGTTTTTTAACATCCTTCTAGATAAGGTTTTGGTTTGGAATGAGATCTTATTACGACTTCAGGATATTTTGATTTTGAATTGAATTTTAAATTGGCTTCTAATTCTGATATCTTAGGAGAGGATTTTCATTTCAATGAACTTTCACTGTAGTTTTCTGTGCTAGTGAGAGTTTCCTATCATATTAGAAGAAAAAAAGAAAATGTATTTCACTTATGAATCCAACAGGAGGATGTAAAACTGGTATTGATTTTTCCTTTTCTAATATATGTGGGAAGGGAATGTTCAGGCATCCAAATATGGGGTGGATAAAAACTTTATTATAGAGTTGCAAAGGTATTTAAAAATATGCCCTTCAAATATTTTTGTGGTTGATGACAGGAAGGGAAATAAATGCATATCTTTTTAACATATTAAAACATCTTATTTTCCATCTTTTTATGAGAATTTAAATATTATATAAAGGTTAAATATCGTAAAAGTTTGTAATGTATGGTAAAAATGCCAATGAAAATATTCATTCCTCCAAACAAGAAAACAGAAGTTTCTAAACTATCATTTTAGATCTCATAATTTTTTTTTTCATGTAGTAAATATCATTACATGGTGTGTTAGTTAGGGTTCTCCAGAAAGAGAGATAGATATAGACATAAATAGACAGATGAGAGGGGATTTGTTAGGGGAATTGGCTCACATGATTATGGAGACTGAAAAGTCCCATGATGGGCCATCCCTAAGGCAGAGATCCAAGGAAGACTTGGATCAGTCCCAGTCCAAAAGCCTCCCAATCAGGGAAGCCAATAACCCAGTCCAAGGTCAAAGGCCTGAGAACCTAGGGCCACAAGTTTAAGTCCTGGCATCTGAAGACCAGAGAACATGGAGTCCTGATGTCCAAGGGCAGGAAAACAATGGCATCTGGGCTCTGAAAGAGAGAGCTAGAATTCACTCTCCCTCCCACCTTTGTTCCATTTCAGGTCCCTTTGTTCTCCCTTTGTTCCCAGTTCAGGTCCCTGGCCAATATGATGGTAATCACCCACCTTGAGGGTGTCCCCTCCCCATTCAGTCTTCTGACTCATGTATCAATTTCCTCTGGAAATACTCTCACAAACACACCCCAAGGTAAAGCTTTACCAGCTATTTAGATATCCCTAGGCATCCAGGCAAATTGACATCTAAAATTAACCCTTACACATAATGTTAACAATAGGGCATGTGTGCACATAGATACTCATCAGTATATTCTTTGAGAGCTGCTATCATGTATATGGATGACTGTCTAAAACATAAAATTTACCATTTTAACTATTTCTAAGTGGTTCAGTGGAATTAAGTACATTCACTTTTTAAAAAAATTTATATATGACAGCAGAATGCATTACAATTCTTATTACACATATAGAGCACAATTTTTCATATCTCTGGTTGTATACAAAGTACATTCACACCAATTCGTGTCTTCTTACCTATACTTTGGATAATAATGATCATCACATTCCACCATCATTGATAACCCCATGTCCCCTCCCTTCCTCTCCAACCCCTCTGCCCTATCTAGAGTTCATCCATTCATTTTTTAATTTTTATTTATTTTTTTTATATACAGTGTCTTGCTAAGTTGCTCAGGTTAGCTTGTGATCCTCCTGCCCCAGCTTCCTGAGTAGCTGGGTTACAGGTGTGTACTACTATGCCTTGTCCCTTAAATTTTTAAAATAATTTCTCTAGTCCTTTTCTTTGTAATTTGAATTATCTATAACAAAATTTTGCTGAGCAAAGATAAACTTCAGCTTAGTGCAAATAAACTAATTAGGAATATGGACTGTGCAGACTCATTAAAATGAACTAATGAGTCTTTACTGTGCTTGGGATAACCCTAGAATATTAAAGCCAGAGGAGATCTTAACCTACACATGTGTTAATCAGGCAATTCTGGATTAGCCAAAGAGATAGGAGGGGAAAGAACATAAACAATTTTCATCAGGCCTCCTGGGCCCTGAATGGAAGATCATTTGGGGTCAGAGGCGGACCTGGGGTTTAGCTTCCTGACATCAGCTCTGTGATTGAACACCTCCTGGCTGTCTCCTTATGGTGGGTATTCACTACTCCTGGAGCTGAGGCTGCTGTTACGGAGACCCAGCTGTTCCAGCTTCTGCCTGTTCATGGCTTGTGCCGATTCAGATACTTCTACCATGATTCTGTCTGCCTTAGACTCTGTCAGACTAGCAATTGTTAAAGGTCTCTACAGGTCTCAAATTTAAATCTCCCAAAAGTTAAGCTGTGAATGCTGCAGAAAGTTATCCTTGACCCTGCCAGGCAGAGATTTTGCACCTGCCCATTTCAAAAGATGGTGACCTCCCTTTTCTGTAACTTATGAAACTTAGGCCTCTGGGGGCCAGCACCTGCACCTTGGACCGGATGGTGCACAGTATGTGCTCCAGTGGCACTACTGGAAGCTCCTTACTGTTTCAATAAAGGCGGAAACTGAACCCTGAAAGGTGAGATGCATCGTTATAAGGAGGATTTCTTTCAAAGCTCACTCCCCCCACCTATGAAGCACATTATGTTCCTAGTAGTAAGAAACCTTGTCTCTTTGGCTTTATTCCTTCTAGCCCCTAAACTATAAAGGCTGAATTAACAGATATGCCTGGTTTATGGAGTGTCTAAACATACTGCCATGTAACTCTCATTAGAGTTGTTTATGAGCTGCTAATAATAATAATAATAATGTCTGATATCCCTGGCACATTGAATAAGTGGTACCATGACACATTATTTTTATGAGTTTTCCCTTCAAGGGAAACTGGAAGCTTAGCAGAAATCACTGTTATTTAGAAACTATTACTACTGCTTTGTTTTAGAAGTTTGAAGTAAGACAATATGAATATTTTTCATATTGATATTAATATCAATATTCAATTGATATTAAGAACAAATTACGTGCCAGATGTTGCACTAAGCCCTGGAAATACAGCAGTGAACAAGGCTGACATAGTCTCTGCTATCATGGAACTCAAACAGTATGTATTTAGTCAACTTAGTTTCTCATGTTTTTGGAACAACCTAGAGCAGGCAATGGGTAGAATAACGGTCAGAACTATGTCCTAGAATCCAGCATCAAAGTTCTAAATTGAAGTGTAAATAAAAGATCATAAGTAATCAAATCAGCAATTTGGACATCAAAAGTTACAATTTAGCTCCAACTGTAAAGAAACTATGAGTCAGAATAATGCTATGAAGATTTTTTTTTAAATTAATAGACTTGTTGGTCATTAGGCTTTCTTCCTCTCCATACCCCCACCATCATTTCCTTTGACTAACATGAAACAAAAAGTAGCCCAAACACCTCTCCACAAATAACTAGCAGTCAGCATCTTAATTACTGGATTGGTTTTAAGCTCCCACAAACCCCACTCTATAAGCTGTAACCTCAGGCCCTATACCCCTGAGTAGTTGCAGGTTTCCATCACAGAGGACTCATTAGTGCCTATGCGGGTGTCCATGGAGTTATTCAGTCCCAGGCCGGCCTGAAAGACCCTGGCTACTTCTAGCTCTGATTTACTTTCTCTTGCAGCAGAGTTATTATTACCCAGAAGCAGTTCCTTGCAACCTATTAAAACCACCAGAGTACAGATTGGCGAGCAGAGCACTCTTTCCTGCTGTACTTCTCATGCAAGGGAGGGCAGTGGTGTCTCCCCAGGAGATTTCTGAAAGCAGGGCACATATAACTGCATAGCTACTGCCATCCCCTAGAACAGGGGAACGGCCTTGATTGCCATGGAGGGAGATTCTGACACAGAGCACTGAAATTCAGGTCAGGGCCCACAGATGAGGACCACATCATTCCCCAAACCAAAACTCAATTAACCTCCAAGTACAAACCTTGGCCTGATATTAAATATGAATAGTTTCTACTCATATTTAATATCACTGTACTTAAAATGGGACAGGGACACATGAGTTATCACCCAACTCTGTTTTCAAATCCTGACACAATGTGTGTACTTGGCTGCCTCAACCCAAGTGTCTCCCCATCCTAGGTTCAAGAACCATTTTTCTATATTCCCCACTCCCATTTTATCTGTCTTAATTTAGATGATATCATAATTCAGCAGGGAATGTGAGCACCCTGTGAAACTGGGCAGTTCACTGTTTACTGGGAGAGAGGATATTCTGACCCCTTTGCCCCCTGGAAGATGAGCCAGAGGTCAGAGTCACCCAGAAGTCACCCTATTTTCAGTGATTTGATGAGTAGTTCAAGCCTGGACATTGATTGATCCACAGGCATTGTGAAGTGTCTGGGGAGCTTCAGGCTTGCTTTGGGAGAATAGTGGTTGGAATTAGTCTCAGAACTACACATTTATTATGAAGTTAAATAAAAATATGTATTATACTATTAATCTGTAAGACTTGGAATAGATTTTCCTTAAGGCATATTCATCTTTATTTTGGTAATCTATTCTTAAATATAAAAATAAAAGTATTATTAAATTCTGATCAGTAATCCCATAGCATAGTGTTACACAAAAGGAAACCACTAGGCAACTAAAAGCCTTCAGTCAGTGATTATTTCAACTCAGCCAGATGATTCGAGGCTTACAGTTTTCTAGTGAATGTGCACCTTTGCATAGGAATCCATCAGGAGATTTACATATCATTCTCTGACTTTCCTGATTGTAATTTTGGACACAGAATATTCACAACGTATTTACAAAAATAAAGGACACACAGCCAGATTATATAAAGAAATCCTACGTATCAATAAGAAAAGGAAACAAATCTATGGAAAAATGAACAGAAAATGTGAACAGATGTTATATACAAAAGATATCTCCAAATGTTTTTAACTTTATTAACAATCATGTCATGCAAATTAAAATCACGAGGAGATACCAACACACAGCCAACAGAATAGCTAAAATTAAAATTACTGGCACCACCAAGTGTGGTTGAGGATGTGGAATAATGAGAACTCTTCCTACTGGAGGGAGCATATTGTGTTTGGCATTGTACCACGGATCTAAAAATAAACATATCCTGTGATGGATAAGACAGATGTGAGCAGGAGGAACTCGAGGTTGAGGTTACGAGGATAATTCTATAAACTGGGCCCATTGTGCTGACCCAACATGCTTTCTTTTAAAAAACAATTTACCTACATCCCTGCCTGGTTTAAGGCAATAGGATGTATTATTTTCCTCAGCAAACAACCTGTTATCTGCATGAGAAATTTAGGCCCCAAATGCTGATAAGAACACAAGTTACCCTGAAGCAAGGGGACTTTTATGACACTTACACAGACCAGGTTCCAGAACTCAGGGAGATAAGGATAATTTCCTCTAACCATAAAATCTATAATAACATATTCTAATTAGAACTGATTGGAAAGGGCCAAATTGACTTAGAGTTGTCCTGGATCTTTATCATGCAAAGTGGGGACTTGGAAGTTTGAGACAATCCTGCTGTCAGTCAAATGTCAAGAGGTGGACCTGGGCAGGACTCCTTAGAAAGGTGAAATCTGAGAGTCTAGACTTCCTCGCGGGGCTCTCTCTTCCCTCTCCTTCTCTCCTCTATCTTATTCCATGTTTGTTTGGGGAGGGAAATATTTCCATAGAAATAAATACAACTAAAATTTAATGAGGAAGCACTGAATATCTTCTTTTCTCAGTTGTTCGTTGTTGATTTGCATGGTTTTTACCTGTCTGTCTTAGAGAACATAAGGTTGTCATTCTCTTGAGCTGGATTTACAACAATAATATAAACACTAACAAATAACAATGGCAAAAGGTTTTCTATACCCTTCTGTTCAATTTTAGTCACAAATGCCACTTAACCATTATGCCCCATCATCCAATGTAAAATTGAATGGGTCAATTAAAGGGTCAATAGATTGGGAAATGAGTGCCCAGAGAAGTAGTTTAATGAAAAACCACAGAACTGGCAAGTGGCAGAGCTTACATGTGTGTTTGTGCTTTTAACTCCAGTTCTATCCAACCTCCCATGGCTGAGGTCTTTGGGCCTCTGAAGTCCTCAATTTTTGGCATCCTTTTGAAGTTGATGATTCTGTGTCTCTTGAAAAGAAAATTCAAAGTGCTTTGGGAGAAGACACAACCAACGGCTTCCTGCTTCTTGGTGATCCTTGCACATTGTCTGTAACTCTCTAGGTCCTTCTTTGTGTAAGCAAGTCTCAGTTCTGAAGCATAAATTCTGCCTCAAAAAATGTGAAAGAAGACTCAAGTCTAGAGTTCTGGAAATGCTTAGGGTGAGTGGAACCCGATACCACACAGCCTGGGGGATGGTGCTTTGTGGCCTCTCTGGTATTTCAGCTGTAGTAGGAACCTAATATAAACCTAAGACAGAAGACAGTAGCTAGCAAAGTGGCCTCTTTTCTCCTCTCTTACCTTTTGTCAAAGCACTTATACAAGGGCTGGGGATATAGCTTGGTTGGTAGAGTGCTTGCCTCACATGCACAAGGCCCTGGGTTCAATCCCCAGCACCATACACACAAAACATTCATATGAGCAAGAAAGAAAATTTGGAGTAATGTCCTTATCTCTCATATATTTCTAATTCACATATTAAACAGAAGATTCCCTTTTTCTATCCCAATCCTTTTCTGTTAATTAAAGAATTAATTTACTCAAATAGTTAAAATTTTGATTTCTGAGAGCTGTGAGGAAATACATAATATAATATAAATTCAAACAAATGTATTTATTGGGCTGTTACTAACCTGTTTGTATGGGCTAATGCTAGAAAGATGAGTAAAATGTAATATTTTTCCTCTGGGAGCAAATATAGCAGTTGGAGATTCATTCATAAATATTTAATTATTAACTTTAAGTACCTAGCCTTAAGCAAATGACAATGAGTTATCTCCTTAATTTTATTTGTTGAATGGTGAGCAAGTATAGAAGAAGGGCACTTGATCCAGCTGGGGAGAAGGGAGTTTAGGTTGGTGAAAAGTAGGGGGAAGATGAGACTTCCTAAAGAAAGTGATGATTGAATGGTCTTAAAGGACTGATGGAAGGGAAGTTTGCTAGTTAAGGAAGGAAGAGGGTGGGTCAGGTCTTTAGAGACCTGGCACAGAGCAAGACAGCAGAATGTGCATTTCAGGAATGCGTTTCAGCAGTGAACACAAGAGATATGCATATGGCAAAAGCAGCACTTTTTTGGACTCAGAAAATACTGCAGAAGAAATATGTTCTAGGCTGTTGGGGCCTTGCACAGGACAAAAGCACACTTTAACCACTCTGCTGGGTTTTCTGGAACTTAGACTCCAAGATGATGTCAGGTGCATAAACTTGATGTTTTCTAGAACATTTTCTGTAGAACACTAAATGCCTGGAATATTAATAAGTGTCACGAGATACATAGGTCTCAAGGTCAAATTGGTTTAGAAAATGCAAATATTCATCATGAGTCTTAAGAGGGCATGAAAGTATGTCCACACTCTTTCAGAAGGTTTGGGAAACTCCCCACCTAAGAATCTTGAGAAACTAGTGTGTGAAATTACAGAGCCTGTGCCTATCTAGCACGGATGCTGCCTGTCTAGTCGAAAACGTGCAATTCTCTCTGAAGGTGTGCCGTGTCTCACAGACAACACAAGCCTCGGGCAGGCTGGAGGGAGGTGGTTGCAGATGTATTAATGATGATAAGACACAAAAATGGAGAGGTAAGAAGTCATTTGTTGGCCTTTAGCTTAAGCCACTATTCATCTTTTCTGGAAGGGTATTGCAAGCCCTTCATTTCTACAAAGAGCCAGCTTTATGCTATAGCTGAAAAACATCTGTTCCTTTTTTCTCTCACTTTTTTACGTTCTTCTTTCCTCTTCAGGGAATACAGAGATTTGCATGAATATTAAAGTTACAGTTATTTTTATAGCTGGAATATTGGTTGGGACAAAAATACGAATTCTTGATAAGGATAGGAGAGGTTGGCTGGGAAATAATTTGGTTTACTTTGGTCCCTTGACATTTGAGAAAAGTATGCCTTTGAAGAATTCCAATTTTCAGACTGAAAAGAAGGGAGCTGAATTTTTTTAAAAGGGAAAGATACCTAAGCATCATCCTTTATCTATATTGGAATATCAGGGTTATCAATGAGGGCTGGTCATTAAGAGAGGATACGACTATTCTTGAAGATCAAAGGAAAATGGTAATTTTTCCTGATTCTGTGAAACCTATACGAAGTGATCATTACCCCAGTTATTCTCCTGATGTCAGTATCTCTCAAGTGTTAATTTCAATAAGCTATTTGATTTTTAATGATACTTATAGGCTTTTGAAATTCTATATGTAGAAAGTTTTTTTACAAATCAAATAGGATAAAGCATTCAATATCATTGTGTTCTTGCTTTGTTTGCAGAATAGTCGCTAAAGTGCATCTATAAGGATGGGTAGAGTTGGACCCGAGAAGAGGAGAAAACAGTGTGAGCAAAGAGATGTCATGAGGAGAGTGGTTCTTGTGTTTATCTTTCTCTCTTATCAGAATGACCATGACCTTTGTTCCCTGTGGGAGATGAAGTTTTAAGATAGTGTAGGGTGATGGGGTAAGAATGTCCAGATGGCAAAATGAATAAAGAATAAATTTTTGTAATAAGCTTTGTCATATCTACTTCACCCCTACATGGCTGAGTGTCTCTGCCATGTTTCGCCTATATCCTAGCATCATTTTTTATCCTAGAAATCTGTCATATAAATTGATTCACTGTTGAAGTTATGTTGTCTCTAAAAGAAAATATCTGTTTGAATGTTGGAAACTCCAGCTACCATCCTTTCCTCCTTCACCCACTACATCCTTCACACATATAGACTTATTCTTACAAAGTGAAGTAGTATTTCCCTGCTATCATTTGTAAAGATTGATTAGAATCAGTTCAGCTACTTAAATGTATGTGTATGATAGATACACACACAAATAAAATCACTCAACATTTATAGTATTTGTAGGAAATTAAATGTCTTTAATTCATTTCAATTACCTCTTGATATGGAAGCATGGGAGGTTCACATGATATCTTGATAGGTTCCACATGTAAGGTAAAAACTGAGACTATAATTTTGTTTGTTTGTTTTATTTTTCATTTTTATTTGTATTTATTTATTTATTTGGTACTAGGGATGGAACCCAGAGGTATTTTGCCACTGAGCTACATCCCTAGCCCTTTTTATTTATTTATTTATTTATTTATTTATTTATTTATTTATCTTTTAAGGCAGGGTCTCCTATTTCATTAAGTTGCTTAGGGCCTCACTGAATTGCTGAGGCTGGCCTTGTATTTGCTATCCTCTTGCTTCAGTCTCCATAACTGCTGGGATTCCAGGCATGCATCACCACATCTGTCCTTGAGACACTAGTTTTGTAAGTACCATTCAAAAGAGAAGAATATACAGACGGTTCCCTTGAGTGAATTAGGTATTTTCGCTAAAATTCACACTTTAATTTCTGATGGAAATGATGTTTTTAACTTCAAACATGCCCTTCTGAGAAAAAGCAAAATATAGTTAAAAGGCAAGAAATTCTCAGAGTACTAATTCTTCTCCCTTTCTCCTGAATGGGCTAAAGACATATCACTCAAGATTTCTCCTTTACATGTTCTGTCTCTCTTTCCAGATGATGTCACAAAGCTCTTTGATGATTTAGAATTTGCTTTAGTGCACCCACTTGTGAGCTACTGGGTCACACCTCTGCCCAGGGATCTGATTCTGGAAGATGCTTTGAGCTGCAGTGTCCTTTGACCTTTTATCCTCTCAGACAGTCCCCAGAGATGGAGGATAGAGATTTCAGCTGGGTTAGGACTGGAGCTCTTTCCAGGGTTAGACTGTTTGGTGAGCTCACCTTGGAGGTCTGGAAGGATTCTTGATTAAAATATTCATTGTGATTTTTTTTTCACACATCCTTTACCTTTAAGGTACAACCTTTTGGGCATACTTCCTCCTTAAATATGTTTAACAGAGTGCTTGGCACATAATAGTACTCAATAAGCAGCATATTTTTTTCTTTTCCCAGAATGAAAGTTGTTTTGAAATACACACACACACAAGAAAAAACTATAGTGAAATTTGGGAGATAGAAAGATTACTATGTACAAATAAGGCTAGGATCAGAAATGTTTCGTGAATGAGGTCGATTTGAGCCAAGAATTCATTCAACAAGTGCAGTAGACTACCCACTGTATTTCAGGTACTACTATTGAATGAGAATACAACAAAGACAAGAATTCTATAGTCTATTGAGAAAAACAAACAATTATCAAATCATTGTATAAATATAAATTTGTATGGGAACAACCTAAATATCCAAAAGGAAAATAATTGAAATGATTTATGTGTTCTTTGGGTTTGATATTCTGTAACCACCAGAATTATTCCAAAGAATTGTTATGTGGTTATAATACTAAGTATTTGAAAAGTGGGACATAAAAGTATAGAGCATAATTCCCATTTTATAAAAGCAACTGCATGTTTACCTGTGCATAGAAAAGTTAATTATATACCACATTAAATGTAGTTATTGCTGGTGATGAGATTATAAAGCATTGAGCATACTTTCAGGAGAAAAGTTGGTTTTGCCAGGAGGCAAGTAGATTTGGTTTTCCACTGCTTGCACTTACAATTAGATCCTTTGCATTCTTTAAAAGAGGAAATAAAGTTTTAATATCTATTTTTTTCTGTTCCTGTGGGTCATTTCATTTTGGTTTTGATGGGATGAGAAATAAGGTTAGAGTCCCTGAGGTCTCTTCTCGTGAGTAGAACAAGTGTGATCTTGGTGAAGATCCTTTAAGTGGGGCTCCGAGAGATGTGAGATATTGGTACTAATTCCCTGTAAGCGTCTGCCAAAGCGTCATTCATGTTTCTCTTCTATATGTTTTATTTTGCTTCAATATTTGTCTGTCATTTTTGAAGATTAAAAACTTGTGTCCAAAGGGAAAGTTCCGGGAATATTTCCAGGGATGATGTTAGGCATTTGATTACTAAGTTAATACTCCTGGGCATCTGGTTAAACTCCTTTGTCATCAATCAAAACCTGCAGTGTTCTGCGTTAATTCTCCTATTTCACAGAGATACCGCCCATCTCCTATTATCCCTACCTAATACAAGTCCTATAGGACCAAGGGACCACCCTTGTGACCTCATTTAACTGTAATTACTTCTATCTTGAAGTACATCAACTTGTGGGGAATCAGGGCTTCAACTATGACTTTTAGAGGGATGCAAACATTCAGTCCATGACAGCAGGGACCGCTCAGTCTCCCTCCCTCTCAACTCCCACTCCCATCCCAATTTAGTGTGGGCACAATTATCTGAGAATGACATTTTAGGGAATAATGGTGTGTTCCTGTAAAGCAGTACTGCTGCCTTATGAGCTTTAAGCACAAATGATGTAAAGAAATGAGCCTCCTCCTTTTCTTTTTTAATACACCAGGAGCCTTGATCAGCTTCTTCACTGGTAATGCATGTCATGAAAGACAGCCTGAGATTCAAGAGACCTGGGTCCGAGCTGAGCTGTGTTCCCATATGACAACCGGCAAGCTTTCCGTCCATTCCTTAAGCTGATCCCTGTCCATCACAACTCTCACATACACTGAGTTTACATCTTTTTTTTTTTTATTAGTGTTTGTATTTGTATTAGGACTTCTATTTTTTTTTAATCATAACTGATAGTAGTGTATTTGTGGTATCTTTGTTGTTCTTATTTTACCCCTTTTGGCTTTCAAGATATTATGGTACATACTGAATAAGGAATCTTTTTGTAGTAAAAGGGCCTCAGAAAATGTGGATACTCTTTCACCAGTAACTCCAGTTTATAGAACCTTATACTGTGAACCTCAGTGCCAATATTATTGCAGATGAACACAGTTCTGTGGTAAAGAACTCTTTTTTTTTCTCACTACTCCCGCTAGACACCATCTAATAAACCTTCACCAACCCATTTGTGCTGTGAGGGCATCCATGGTGAAATGTATGACTCTTGGGACAGAGGAAGTATCCTAAGTAGCTAAGAAGTAAAGCGAGGGAAAATTTCTTGATTGCTGCTATCAGGTTTCAAGGTCAGAACATACCCCCCACCCCAAGCTGGTCCCATATGTTCTATGAAGTGGGTAGATTCTGTGGTGATATAGTGCTATGTCTCAATTATACTCTAGCCTCATCTGCTTATTTGGCCTAACCTGGACTTCCAAACACTCTGATAAATATTGTTTCTATATAAAATGGGTGGCTCCAATCAACTTATAACAAGTTAGTAGGAGGTAATTCTTTTGCATTTAAGGGTAAACCAACTGATATAATAATACTTCACAGTTTCTGTATCATACTGATTTATGAAATAAGTCCTGTGCCCTCCCTTAGCTCAATTTCTCCCAACATCATAGTCATCTTCAAAATTATGACTCTGAGTGATGTCTAGAGTGAACTCATTGGTATCTCTGATTGACTTGGCCCCTTGCCCTGTCAAAGTCAGAGGGCCATAATATCCTCTTCTCTTCTAAACCTTATCCATCCATTAATATCTCTTTCTTTCTTCTGTAGTTCCTCTTTCTCTGAACACCTCTGGGACCTCTTTGATTAGGTACTGCTTTGCCCTATTGATTTCTTTTCCCATTTTATACCCTGAATTAGGTTTTAAGTCCCATGAGGTCCTAAGATGTATCATCAGCAGCTTCTGCACTGGCAGTGACATTTAGCTCAGTCTTATGTTTCCAAATAAAAGGCTGTCTTTCTCAAGCTGGGTCACAGGTGCGATCTCATGGTGATAAAGGGATCAGTTCTCCAAGAAGACATAACAATCTTTAATGTAAATGCACTTAACAAAAAGTCCTCAATATATGTCAGGCAAGAACTACAAGGAGAAATGGATAAATCCACCATTATAGGCAGAGACTTCAAAACCCCTCTATCAATTTTTGACAATTTAGCAGGTAGAATATCAATGAGGACACAGTTGAATGCAATAGCACCATTAATCAAATGGATCTGATTGACATTATAGAGGACTTCATTCCAAAAGAGCAGAGTACATATTCTCACATATTTTCAAGATTGTATGGAACATCCAATAAGGATACACCATATTCTGAGCCATAAAACACACTTTAACAAAGTTAAGAGTAGCAATCATACAGAATGTGCTCTCAGACCTCTGTGGAATTAAAGTATAAATTTTTTGAAAAGAGAAAGATAGCTGAGAAGTCCCAAAAAACCTGTATATTAAAACCTCACTTTATTTAATAACACATGAATCAAAGAATTCGCAAGAGAAACTTGAAAATATTTTGGACTTCAAGAAATATAAGTACACAGCATGAAAAGATTGTCATATTTCACTACATAATGGTCACCACTGCATAATTGTTGCACTGTTTTTTCAGTCCAAAAATTGGTTTATAACCTTTCATTGCATAATGGTTGCATGGTATAATTTTGTTTGTCACACCACTTAACAGGCAAACAGAGCAGCAAAGTATTCACCAGTGGCATGTGGATGTCTTCTTATGCACTGAGGGCTGGGAACCTAGGGCTCTCAGCACATGTGACTTGTCAAGGCATACTGGAAAGACGACTTGCATGGTTGATTTAGAGTGCTGCTGCACTAATTGTAAACATAACTCCTATGTGTGGCACTGAGGACAACACATCGCATAAAAAAAAACAATGCTAGCAGTACAGAATCTCCAGATACAGAAAACTAAATGTTGTAAGTCCACACTTTGCAACACTGGAGTAAATTTTCTGGAGTATAATATTTAAACTATAATGCACAAATCAGTAACAAATAGTGTGTTCACTTTTTTTCCAGATTGGAAAAATATTCATTGAACTGTCACAAAAAATGATGTGCATCCATTTGGACTATTAATTTTTAACATATAATCAAGATCATTCCATGCATCCCAAATCTTTTGTGAAAGACAGTAAATAATTTTCAAGTAATGCCAGAGTAGTTTTTTCTAAAAAGAAAAAAAAGAAGAAGAAGAAAAGAAAAGTTTCACATAGTGATCGCACCCTATTTTTTTTGCAAATAAATTTGGCATAGAATCTGCAATAATTCAGTGAAATATGCATGTTAGAACAGAAGGAAAACATAAACTCAATAATCTACACCTGCATATCATAAAATTAGAAAAAAAATATGAATGAACCATATCAAAGATATTAAAACAATGTAAAAACCATCAAAATAGAAAGTACAGGCCAAGATGGGTTTACCGGAGAATTCTACCAGAAATTTCAAGAGGAAATTATGTCAATTCTTTACAATTTTTCCAGAAAATACAAGCAATGTGAATCCTTCCTGACTCATTCTAAGAAGTTAGCATTACCCTAATATCCAAACCAGACAAAGCCATTATAATAAAAGAACACTACTGGCCATTGTCTCTCATGATATGTACAAAAATTCTCAGTAAAATATTAGCAAAGGCAAAAAAGAAATCATATACCATAACCAAGTAGGGTTTATCCCAGGACTGCAAGAAGGTTTAGCATTTAGAAATCAATCAATATAATCTATCACATAAACAAATCAAATCAGAAAAATTACAATCATATAGATAAATGCAGGAAAAACACTTGACAAAATGCAGCACCATTCATAATAAAAATTCACAAAACTAGAAATAAATTAATTTGTTAAAAAACATCTGCAAAATGGGCTGAGATTGTGGCCAGTGTCAGAGTGCTCACCTCACACATATGAGGCACTGGGTTTGATCCTCAGCACCACATAAAAATAAATAAAATAAAGGTATTATGTCCATCTACAATTAAAAAACAATTTAAAAAATGTACAGCTAACATCATACTAAATGGTGAGGGAGTAGATACAGAACATATGAATTATTATGTACAGAATGTTGGGTAGAAATTTGGATGTGAATGTTGAATCTGATGAGATCTCAGATGGTCAAGGAAAAAAAACCTAATCTTTGTTATAAAATAGCAAAGATTTGGTTAATTTGTGTTCTAGTGTTTTAAGGAAAGTAGAACTTTTTCTTTTTATAGTATTAGAGATTGAACCTACTGGGTTCTATCCCAGCCCTTTTTACTTTACTTTTTTTCTTTTTTTAAGACAGGATCTTGCTAAATTGTGAGGCCGGTCTCAACCTGCAATCCTCTTGTCTCAGCCTAGCTGGGATTACAGGCATACACCACAAGGTAGACACTTGAGCGATCCAATTGGATATTTAGCAGAGGGAAGATTCATGAATGAAGTATTAAAGGAGTGGTTTGGTTCCTCCTGACTGTCGATAGTAAGATGTGAGAAGAGAAAAATGAATTGAAGGCAGAATTCTTAGGCAAAAAGGAACCAGAACTTAAAATATTTGGAAAATAAATTCTTATATTTTCCATGTTGGTGGAAGGGGGTGGGGAGACAAAAAGAGCCTGCAGGAATTTGGAAGAGAATACAAAGCTGACCATATGATAAAGGAGATTGTGAACCACAGACTCAGCCATCTCAATGGAAGCCAGACATAGAGATGAGATTCTACCAACTGAGACCCTGTCAGCCAGAACTAAAGAAAAGGAGAAAGTGGGATGGGATAAAGGAAGGATTCGAATGTGTTCAAGAACAGAGAAGAATCACCTCGGGGGACTCAGATCACAGGGCTATCACTCTACCACACAGGCTCAGAGAACATTAGTCTAAAGGATAGGGCTGCATTAATCTTGGTTACAAAGGTTGGGACAACAAACCAGCCAAGCCAGGAAGGTACCTGGCAGAGCTTGGGAGCAGGTGGCCACGGCCCCAGTGAGTTCTGGGATCAGGAGGATTCTTGGAGTGGCCTAGAGGACCAGACAGAAAGCCAAAGGAGACCATGTATGAGCCTTAAAGTCTTACTAGTTTTGTCTTGACAGGGTTTGGACTTGTTTCAAGCCTATCACCCCTTCCCTCTTACCCACTGCTCCTTTTAGAAGACGGTCTGCCCTGTGCCTGTCTCCCGGTTGTATTTTGGAAGCAAATCACTTGTTTCATTTCACAGATTCACAGATGGAGGGGAATTTTGCCTCAGAATGAATGTATCTTGAGTCTCATCTGTAGCTGATTTAGGTTATATTTACATAAGACTTTGGACTTCAGAATTGACACTGCAGTGAAGACTAATGTACTTGGAATACAAGAAGAAGAATGAATGCATTTTGCATGAGAAGCACTTGAATTTGGGGAGCTAGATGTAAAAATGTTATAAACTGAATGTGTGTTCCCCCAAATTTACGAAGTGAAATCCTAATTTCCACTGTGATTGCGTTAGGAGATGGAGCTACTAGGAGATAATTAGGTCCTGAGGGTGGGACTCTCATGAATGGAGATTAGTGTCCTTTTAATAAGACATGAAATTCTATCTTTCTCTCTCTCAGTCACGCTTTTTCTCTCTCCACCCTGCTTCCTCCCTCTCTACCACGTGAGAAGACAGCCATCTACAAACCAAGAAAGAGGCCTCCATCAGGCACCAGATCTGGTGACAACTTGATCTTAGACATCCCCACCTTCAGAAATGTGAAAAAATAAATAAATGACTGTTGTTAAGACACCCAGTCTATGTTGTATTTCTTACAGTAGTCCAAACAGATCAAGATATACTGGCATCCAAAATGTATAAAGAATTTTTAGAACTCAACAATAAGAAAATGAACATCCCAGTTATAAAATGTGCAAAGGTTCTAAACACATACTTCACCAAAGAAGATGTGCAGATAGCCAGGACTTGAAAATGCTCAGCATCATCTGTCATTAGAAAACTGCAAATTATAACAACTTGACATACCTATTAAGTTGGCTGAAATCCAAAACTCTGACACTGGATGTTGGCAAGGGTGAGGAGGAAGAAGAGTTCTCATTTACTGCTGGTGGGAATGCAAGAATTGTGCACGCAATTTGAAAACAATTTGGCAGTTTCTTACAAATCTAAGTGTATTCTCATTACGCAATTCTTGATATTTACCCAAATCTGGAAGGGCTACATACTGTATGATTCCAACTGTATAACTTTTTGTAAAACACATAACATTGAGGGAGAGTAAAAAGATCAGTAGTTGCCAGTGGTTCAGAGGAAGAAGGTTGAACATGGAGGATATTTATTTATTTTTTCTATTTTTAAAACATTTTATATAACTCACAGTGCTTGTATAAAAATTCACACGAAGTTTCTAGATAGCATACAATTTCCAAAAATGTCTGGGTTTTTGTTCAGTTTTCTAAAGATGGAATCAAATCAATGGTAATATACAGACACTATGCAATATTGCATTATCTTTGGTAAAACTCTTCCCATTATTTTGTCTCCTCATAGTAAATTCTGATATCCACTTTGTTCAGGGTCTGTTTTCACCGCTTTCGCAACGATTTCTGAAGATATTAAGGCTGGGTCTACAAGAGGCAATTGTTCGCAACAGCAACCCCACTTCAGAACTGTTGACACAGTCAGGCAGGGCAAGAGCTCATCCAGCTCCAAACAAGGGCCTTGAGAATCCCTCTAATCAGGCCGAAAAAGTGGAAACAGAGGACATCTCTACCAGAACCCAAGTGGTCATGCCATGGTGTGGTCAGGTCAGCAGCTTTCATGGTTTCAATAGCCAACCAGTCACCACTAAGAAAATCCCATTGGTTGGTTGATGTCTGCTGCTGATATGATCCTAACTTGAAAAGAAAGCCAGATTTAGAGCCAACACTGAGGGGCACACTAGCACTGATGACACCAGACACATTTTGATTCCCCGTTAAATGTTTGTTATCAACAAACGTGAACCGAAGCAAGATCTGAACACTTAGTACATTCATGACTATCTTCATACATTCTTCAACAACTTGCTAATAAAGAAAACCATGACTACACCGCCTATTCTTACTATTTAACATCAGAATGTTAGATGGCGAAACTATCCCATATAATCCTTTAGTGGTGGATACATGTTGCTATCCACTTTTTTTAAATCCATATAATAATATAGAACACAAGGAGTGAACCATGAAAAACAATGAAATTTGGTGAAAAATAATGCATTCACATTTGTTCATCAGCTCTAACAAATGCATACATAATACTGTGAAAAATGTATTCTATAAGCCCCAAAATATATTCTCTGCAACCACAAGTAAAATTCTAGTTTAATCCCTGCCTGGCCCATGTGAAGATTGTGGAGTACGTTAAGGTAAAAGATTCAATGCCATAGGTATAGGTATTATTTATTAATTTTAATTGCTTCTAATATTCTATAATATGAACATAGTAAAACATATTTATCCAGTCAACCCTTGATGACTATCATTTGGATTTTTGGTGTGTGTGTGTGTGTGTGTGTGTGTGTGTGTGTGTGTGAAGAGAAAAATATGTAAACAGAATTTAGAAGGGGTAAAATCTTGAATGATGAAATTATAAAAAGAAATACTTTGGAAGCTTGAATCTTTTGTCTTAAAGCATCTCACAATCTGTACACGGCCCAAGCAGGAAGAAAACTATAGTCTTATTTGTGGTTTGCAGAGAATATTTATTGGGCTTATAAAATACCTGGAATGTCATGGAAGAAATTTTGGAAGGGAAGAAACTATAAAGGAGTAAATTCCAAAATATGCATTTAAATATGTATACACAAATTATTGGCAGACTGTTGATCAACACATATACAGGGCAGAACCCTGGGGACTTGTATAAAAACAGTAGTTGGAAGCTTAATGAACTGAATGAGAAATTCAGCTGTGTTCACCATAAGGAGATAGAGATTGAAGTTCAAGGCCAGTCAGGTTGATTCACTACTAGAAAGATATCAACATTCTTCAAAAGAATGCAATAGAATCTGCAGTCTCCATAGCTGTCATTCTTAGTGTCTAGAATACAATTTAAAAATTCATGCTGGGGTCTTGGTGCATGCATGCAATCCCAGCAGCTCCAGAGACTGAGGCAGGAAGATCCCAAGTTAGATGCTAGCCTCAGCAATTTTGCGAGACCCTAACTAAGCAACTTAGTGAGACCCTGTCTCAAAATAAAAAATAAAAAGGGCTGGGGGTATGACTCATCATCCCTGAGTTCAATCCCCAGTACCAAAAAGGAAAAAAAAAATCATAAGATAAAGTCAGGCACATGGTTTGTAATACCAGCTACTCAGGAGGCTGAGGCATGAGGATCACAAGTTCAAGGCCAGCCTGGGCAAGTTAGTGAGATCTTATCTGGAAAAAAAAATGAAAAGAGTTGGAATATAACTCAGTGGTCGAATGCTTGCCTATCATGCATGAGGCCCCAGGTTCAAACCCCAATTCTGGAGAAAAAAAACATCATGAGCTAAGAGGAAATGTAATCCTTACACAAGTCAAAAAGCAGGCAGTAGCAACTAATCTCAAAATGTGCAGGATGCTGTAACAAAATCTTGAAAGCATCTATTATAAATGTATTCATGAGGGTGAAGGAAAATATTCTTATGATAAATGAGCAAATGAATAAATGAAGAGAGAAATGGAAATTACCAAAATAAGAACCAAATACATACAGAGTTTCAGATGTACAAGAGAAAAAGAGTCCTGAAAATGGGTTACATACTCTAGGGGACTGTGTAGGTGGTAATATAGGGCAGAGAGTGGGACAATGCAGGAATGTAGGGACTAGTGGGGAATCATATTATAGGGGAGATGGCAGGGGCCAGTGGAGGGGAGGAGGGAGCACTGTGGAGGATGGGTTGGGGAACAATTTAGGGAACAAGGTATGTAATGGTACAGAGGAATCACTTTAGAAGATGGTGTGAGGATAGTGTGGGATAGTGTAGTGCTTATTGCGTTCTCTAGAATTTCCAAAACTATATTGATAGGATGTGGAGAGAACAGTTCTCCTTGTCCTATTCTTGCACACTATGGTTCTAATGTGAAGTTATTCTACACAAAGGACAGAGTCTCTTTCCTATTGTCACCACATGGTACCTCAGACAACATTACATTTGGTTTGGGGTTAGACCTTGTGGGTTCATGGCTGCATCATAGAGCCACTTATGAGCTGTGTGATATCAGACGAAGTAGTTACATTCTCTTGTCATGGCTTCCTTTTTTTTAAGCTATTTAACACTTTATTATAAAATGGACTTAGGGTTAAATGATTTTGCCAACTCTAGGCTACTTTTACATATTTTACATATTTGCTTTTTCCATCTTTTTTTTCATTCTGACTTATTATATATGACAGTAGAATACATTACATTTCATATTATACATATAGAGCACAATTTTTCATGTCTCTGGTTGTACACAAACTAGTCACACCATTCATGTCTTCATACATGTACTTAGAGTAATGATGTCCATCTAATTCTACCATCTTTCCTACCCCCATGCCCCATCCCTTCCTCTCCTTCCATTTTGCTCTACCTAGAATTCATCTAATCCTCCCATATTCCCACCCCCAACTCCATTATGAGTCAGCATCCTTATATCAGAGAAAACATTCAGCATTTGGTTTTTTGGGATTGGCTAACCTCACTTATCATTATATTCTCCAACTCCATCCATTATTTTTAATGGAGGTAATAAGGAGCTGGAGACATAGTTCAGAAGAGGGTGCTTACCTAGCATGTGCAAGGCCCTGGGTTCAATCCCCAGTGCCTCAGAAAAAAAGAGAGAGAGTTAAATATTCAAAGTTAACATGTGTTAATAAGTTTTCAGAATAGCACATGGCAAAAATAAATACTATATACACTAAGGTGTGGATCATGACATACATGTAGCAAATGTTTAAAATGCTTTGTGAACCAGTAAGAAATATTTTAAGCCAAACTCAAATGCAGACCATGTCCCTCCACCTTTGATAAGCAAATTGATGGAAACAGTTTAAGGGTGGAAGTTTAGACTTAACAAAAAAAAATTATTGTTAAATATTTGTAGGCAAAGATTTTAGAAACATGAAATGGTCACCCTTCAAAACTCATAGTTTACATGTTGAATTTATCATCTATGTAGTGTCCTGGAATGTAAATCATTGTCTTGTTTAATTTGATTTGATGGCTATTGCTTTGTTTTATATATAGCAATTACATATTGCAAATAGGCTACAGGAATTGTGCTGAAACCTAAAGGGTAGAGTATGAGGGGGTTATATTAGGCATCAGGGAAACCGAGGTGATAAAATATGGTCTCTTTTCTAGTGGAACTGACAGCAACTATGGGTATGTTTCTATATGTCTATTTTACAAAAGATTCAGGGACACCTTAATTTTACATATTCGCTTTTTCCAGAGAGAAAGAGAAAATAAGCTTTTATATTCCAAATAAAGCATACTTCCAGTGATCTTAGCTATATAATAATGCATTGATAAATTACTACCCTGCATTTAGGCAGAAGGAATCAAAGAATGATTTTGCTTTAGGAAGAAATACAGTTTTAAAGAAATTCCATTTTGCCGAATTTTTCCTGAGACCTGAATAAATGTTCGAAAGGTATTAATATTGTTGACAGATATCTGGCCCCCATCCTCCTTCTGGACCACACTCTGGGGACTATGCTGTGAATTTAGATGTGTCCCTGTGACTAGTTCTAGCCAAAAAATAAGGATTCTTTCCAACTTGAGATTTTATAAAAACTCACAATCCCTGCTCTTCCCCTCTAAAGCAAATGCAGAAGTAAATACACACAGTTTGGGTTCCTGAGTAACTACTGAGAAAGACCCTGCATACTTCCAACTACTGCCATCCAGACCCATGCTGAACATGTTATACAGTGAAAAAGTAAACCTTTGCTGTTTAAGCCACTGAGATTTGGGACATTTTGGCCGACCACAGCATAATCTAGCTTACCCCAAAGGATACAGCAAGAAATTGGAGCTCATGATTGGCACTGGCTTCCCAGAACAGAACAGCCTCCTAAATATCCAATTTCTCTATTATGACAGATTTCCACACTGCTACCCCTTTCAATGCACAGTGGAACTTTCTTTCAGAACAGAAAGACAACATTGTAGGGCAGATACGTGAAATGCCGAGAAAATGAATTTCTCCTGTGATTTCTAAAGGCTGTGTGTGTTTAGTGCCAAAAATTTAGATGACAAATGAAAAATTCAATCAAACATCTATGTGTTCTCAAATAATCTGGATGGTTGCTATCAAGACAAAATGTCTAGTTAACTGCTGGAATTGGAAACTTTTCATTGGATATTTGGCATTGTCCACAAACAGACCAGAAGTTAAAGATTCAGTCTGAGTTTTGGGTGTAGAAAGCTGAGTTTGGGTGAAGTGGACCAGAAATAGATTTCAGCAGAAGCGGTCTAAATGTTTTGTCAAATATTTGGTAGCTCTAGAAGTCGGAGAAGATCCCTTTGCTCCAGAAGTTATCTCTTAAAAATCCACTGTTGAGAACAGGCCCCTTTGAATTTTTTAAATAAAAATTTCTCTTTTAAAATGCAAATGTAGCTGAGGGAGTTCACAGTATTGTTGGTTTTGGGAAAAACAATTCCCAAACTTTGAAGTAGGGTGACTTTGAACTAAAGGAGCAACCTCAACACTTCTCTCTGACTTGCCTTTCCTACTGTACAGTTTCTTAATAGCTTTTTTCTTTCAAAACACAAAGAGGGGCTTCCCCTGTGGTTCTGCTCCTGAAAGAAATGCAATTGTTACGATATAACCTTAATCTGGAAATAACCACCAGAGAATGACAATACTAAAGGCCTCCATGCCCAGAATACCCCACTTGCACAGAGTTTTCATCTGTTTTTCTGAGGACAGCTCTAAGACATTCCCTAAGATACTTTGTCTATAGAAAAAGACCCTTGCTCGTGTGCTGGGCTCCCCTCACACCTTCCTGGATTTGGCAAGCCTCTCCCAATCCAAATCCCTATTCTTCTCTGTAGCTTGTACATTTATGGACGCTTCAACTGTATGGCCCTTTGGGGATGCTCAGACTTTGTATATGACTCCTGTACTGTGGACTCACCCCCCCCCCCGGCTCAATGCTTGTTAAATATTCATATATTTTTTTCTCAAATGTAGTTTATTTATGACAATTCATTCCCACAAGCCTTCACAAAATGAAGAAATTTTTCTTCATAACAACATTATATACTTGAAAATTGATGCAGAAAATAATGTTTAGGTGTCCACGTAAGATAGGAAAAGGTGTGAAGCAGAATTAGTAGAGAAAATTTTGAGAAGAAAAAGGCGATTTCAGGGAGTGGGAAACAGCATCTCAAATTTAAGTGACAAAAACATCTACCAAAGGTCTTTTCTTCTTCCTTCCTTTTTTTTTTTTGGTGCTCGGGATTGAACTCAGGGACATTTGACCCACTGAGCCACATCCCAGCCCTATTTTGTATTTTATTTAGAAACAGGGTCTCACTGAGTTGCTTAGCGCCTTGTTTTTGCTGAGGCTGGCTTTGAACTTGCTATCCTCCTGTTTCAGCCTCCCGAGCTGCTAGGATTACAGGCGTGCGTCACTGCACCAGGTTTCCCAAAGATCTTTCCTTCTATATGCAAATGAAAACTCATTTTTCCTCCTAAAATAGAAATTCTGATCTAAATATATATAAATGTGCCAGATGAGGTGGTGCATACCTGTAATCCCAGTGGCTCAGGAGGCTGAGGCAGGAGGATTGCAAGTTCAAAGCCAACCTCAGCAAAAAAGCGAGGTGCTAAGCAACTCAGTGAGACCCTGTCTGAGAATTACAAATAAAAGGGTTGGGGATGTGGCTCAGTGGCTAAGCATTCTTAGATTCAAGCTCTGGTGTGTGTGTGTGTGTATGTGTGTATATATATATATATATATATATATATATATATATATATACACACATACACACACACAAAAAGTGTGTATACATATGTATACACACACAAAAAAAATGTGTGTGTGTACACACACATGCATGTATTCCACAATTTCTGAGGCCCCACAACTCGTGCATGTGCATGCACATAAAGCTTTGCACTGATCAGAGTCTATATTTATCCTATAAATAAGAAAGTGATCAACATTATTTTTGGGAAAAAATAGATTTTTACATTTGTATTTGGCCCTTTTCCATATTGAATAATACTTCAGGACTAGACAATAATCTCCATTTTTAATGTTCTTTTTCTATACATTGATCATTTTAGAAAAGAAGTGACCACAAATATGGATCCTTTTCTCTTCTGCAAAGCATAGGGTCTCAGCCTGCTTCAAAACTGTCCGTCTTGTGTCTGCCTGAGTTCATCTACTTTTGTTCTGGGAAATGTTGCTGCTTCATTGCTGTTGGCCTCACAATAGGATCGCAAAATACTTCAAGGTCATGTACAGTGTCCTCTGGAATCAAGTGGAGGAAACCCAATTTCCTGCTAAAATCAGTGGAGTTTCTGGTACAAAAGGTCACTATGGGCTACAACCTCTTGTGTGGCTCTGGAGTTCATGGGGGGAACTGGGCCAAGCAGACATGGGTGTGGAGCAGGATTTGGCCCCATGCTGATGAATAATAATGACTTACAGCTCACAGATTTTTATCTGATAGAAGCCTAAATGGTTTTAAATCCCCAAACTCCCATCAACCATGATATAACTAATTGAAGCTTAAAACATTGGCATTGGGCTTCTCTTGTGGTTTAGGAGGAATATTTAATAAACAATATGTAGAACTGTATGGATGGAGTAATTTTCCACCCACTTGGTTATAAGCAGATTCCTGTATTTACAATCTCTTCCTTTAAATCACTGACAATTAATGTTCATAATGATAGTTTTACATTGTATTTCTGAATGTAATTAATCCACAATCACATTATTGTTAGTAATAATTAAAGCTCCCAAAGACCCAGTCTTCCTTTCCTACATCTGTCACTGTTCTTGCTTTCTTTTTAAGCAAACCACTGCTGCCTATTGAGGTAGGTTGGTAATAAACATGTTACTATAGCCAATAATCTTTTGGTTTTGTAGCCATTATAACCATCAACCCCTATCTAAGACCTAAGTATCCTGTTTTTTTTTCTGCTTGCATTGGGAGAGGCAGTCCTCCTTGAGCTTCTAGAGTCCCTCCACTTCTTGCTGAGTGTGGCAACACTGCAAGGTCCTGTTACCCAGGCCACTTCTCACACTTGTTGTATGTAAATGGTAATCTATGAGATGAGGTGATGTATCTTCCTCAGACCAGGAGCAGATGAGCTTGCTATGTGCTGGAAATGCAGTAGATTCTCTAAGCTCTACTGATGTTTGTTGCTTTGAGAATAATGAAGTCCATTGTTTCTGACCCAGGATCTCATGTCCTCTACTGAGAATATGAGAAATTGTCATAGATTAATTCAGCAGCTTATAAGTGGGATAGAATCAAATCCAACCTTGACAACCTATACTACCTTGCATGATTTTTATATGCATGCCCCTTTCCCCTAATAGATTATAAGTCCATTGAGATCAAGAGTCTTAAGTTCTTTTTGCATTCTCATTGGTAAATGTAAAACAAATATTCAGTAATTATTCACAGGCCATGATGATGAGATCAACTTATACCATGATGGGGTGAAATGTTGACATCAAGACAACAAGGAAATCATTGTAGTAACTTGCAAAGCCATAACAGAATGCCACTCTAGCTCACTTCTTATTTATCCCAACTTGTGAAATAAATATTGTGTTGAGGAGAAACTTTGCTGCAGAAGACAGATGTAATGAATTATTCTGTAATAAAGAGATGCTGAGAACACTGTAGATATGGTTACTCCACCCTTTGTCTGTATCCTAATGATATGTATCTTCGTATCCTAATGATATGTATCTTCAGGCTGAGGAATCATTTTTCATGAAAAGGAAAATGTCACTATGGGTGGAAAAAAATGAATAGATTTTCTCCTTCTTTATACTGTATCAATGCAATAGGAATTTTTTTCTCCCTCTTTACCAATTACTAACAAGTAAGCAACCATTAAAAACAAAAAAGAACTAAAAACCTTGTAGTAGCTTTTAAAGGAATCAAGTAGGTACGAAATTTCTCTGAGTAATAAATTTATCCTTTTGAAGGAGAAAATATTTATTTCTGTACCAACTAAATACATAAACTAATTTCCTTCTCATTTAGACAGACACTGATAATGATAAAGGATATACAGATATGTGGCTTATACTGAATCCATGCCTATGGGCATGCCCAAGGAGCTGACTCATTGCTGGGGCCACCATGATATTATGCCTTTTAGAGCAGGGAGCATAATTTACCAAGAGTCCTTCCTACCTGGCTCTGAACTTCAACACCACCATGTTGGTACCATGGCCATGTTTCCCATATGCTGCTCTCAGTTAGTGACAGAGTGTGGTGGAAATACTATGGCAGACCCATTCCTGGCTCATGTGGAACTCTTCTGATGGATGATTTTGGTTAAGGACTCCTCAACAGCCTTGGCAACTTTCCTTACAAGTGCACTTGTAGCAGTCCAGGATTCTCTGGCTAATTTGCTTTTCTCCTTCCTATCTTTACTTGAGGACAGACGCTAATTATGGTCTAATGTGTAAGTTGGCCTTTCCTAGGTCCCTCCCCATTTCCTTTCACAGACATTAACTCTAATAAAATTCTACCATGTTTAACCCTGCTTTTTGTAAGACCTTGACTTATGTAACTGACTTAGAAACTAGCAATATCATTTGTAGAATGTATGAAAAATCTTAGAGAAATATAATAGGAGTTTATGGCTATCGGAAATTATGACTCTTTTATCCAAACTGCAGATATATTTATCAGAATGGTCTTCTTGGTTTTCTTAGACTGTTCCTTTGTTTACAGAGGTTGTTTCCCTACAATGCTCTTCCTTTCTCTTTCTACCATCCTTATTACCTTATTCATTCTTCAAGACTGGCATCAACACCACCTTGTCTGAGAAGCTTTACAATTTCTCCCCCAGGGAGAGCACTTGTTCTTTCTGGGCTTACAAAAAAAAATCTTATTGGTTATATCACTGATTACAGTCAGCTTTCTATCATATTTGGTAAATTACCATAAGATATTTGTGCTGTGAAAGCTTCTTACTGATTTATGTTTTATGAATATGTAAGTCCCTGTTTTAGTCAGTTTTACATCACTGTGACCAAAATGCCTGACAAGAACAACTTAAAGGAGAAAAAGCTTATTTGGGGCTCATGGTTTCAGAAGTTTCAGTCCATAGACGGCTCTGGGCCTGAGATGAGGCAGCACACATAGTGGAAGGGCATGGCAGAGGAGTACTGCTCCATTCATGGCATCCAGGAAGTAGATAGAAGGGATGTGGCCACAGGGAAAATGAAGCCTCCCAGGGCACGCCCCAAATGGGACCCACTTCCTTCCACCATGTCTCATCTACCTACAGTCACCACCCTGTCTATATCAAAGTTGAATGGACTGATTGGTTACAGCTCTCATAATCTAATCATCTCACCTCTGAACATTCCTGCACTAACAACAGAATCTTTTGGGAGAAACCTCAGACTCAAATCATAACAGTCCCTCTCCTTTCAAAGAAAAAGATCTGGGTCTAAAATTACACTATATACTCAGTGTGTGTTGATTGAACTGAACATAAAATACTTTCTTCATTGTTGGTTACTTAATAATAAAGTCCTTAGAAGTTTGGAAATTTAGAGCTGACCGGTAGGGGTTGTTTTGCTTTTTTTTTTTTTTTTTTATTTTCCTATTGTCTAATGAGAAATATTATTGATTTTAATACTACAAAATGTTCTGTACCAAGACTTTTTAAAATACAAATGATAATGATTTAAAACAAGTCAATTAAGTCTTTGAACTTGAAAGTGTAACTACTTGCTACAAGTACAGAGGCAGGTAGCACCCATGAGTTCTCCCTTGAGTTCCTTCCAGCAGGAACACTCAACCTCACATCCCGTGGTGCTCACCTTCAATATGTCAAAGCATTTTCTACATTATCTCAACATATTTTCCCTCACACTGGACCTGATGAGATCCAGCAAGGTGATTTGTGTTTGCATGTGAGGCCTTTTCTCTTCCTGGGATTTGCATCAGTTTCCCATCTTCACGGGTCTTCTACTGAAAGCATGAGATTTAATGCCTAAACTCCTTTGAAGTGAGAGCAGAGACTAAGGTGACTTTGTCCTTGCATGCCGAAATCTATGTAAGGGTAAAGGGAATTTTTCCCTTTCCCTCATAAGATTCAAGTCTTTATATCTAATGAAATAAAGCAGCAATAGGCAGACTAACAGGAGACAAAGCATACAGATTCACTTATGTGGATGGGGATGTTGCAGGAAAGAAAGTATATGATAACCCAATGAGATTCAGAAATGTATATATTCTTCTTCATAGGGGAGAGGAAAGGTGGGTAGGCAATTTACAGGGGTGGTAGATGATTGTTGGCGGGGATGAATGGGCCTGAAGCATAGACAATGGCCTGAGAAAAAAATTCCCAGAGCCATAGGTATGTTGTTTGAGCTTCACTCTCTGCCAATGTGATGTGAGTTTAATCTTTCTTGAGTAATAAAACTTTATTCAAAGGACTAAAGGCAATTGTATTCCATTTTGGCATTCCCGTCTTTAGGTAGCTAAAGGAACTTTAGAGAAAAGCCTCTCCTTGCACTTCAGTGGGGGTAATAAGGGAAGACCAGAGAGATTTTGGTTCCAAGGCTATTTCTTAGGCTTTCCAATTTCCTATAGTTCAGAATACCACACTTTGAGGTATTATTTTATGAGCCCCAACATCTATAAAGCTATGATGCGAAGAAAGAGACATGACTCTTGCCAAATTTTACTAGCCCCCAATGCTTGCCTGTCTCTTGAGTCAAATGGCACTGGAGATATAGACACAGATCAGAGAATTGTCTTGAGTGCAATAGTATCTAAAATGATCATTTCAAGGCATTTTGTAAAAGTGTTATATAAAAATATCGATATTCTCCTAAAATATAGTGATACAATTTCATGTAAATAGATTGTATTTAGTTGGCAGCTGCTATAGAATTATTTAAATTGGTGGATCTTCTAAATGATCATGGAGTTGTGAATTTTGGTGAGGAACTTTTGGTCACGAGGTGAAGCAACACTGAATAAAGCCCTCACCAATATCTTCTCTATTCATACAAACATAATAACTCTCTTTTGAATGCATAAAATTTTATTAGATCTAATTAAACATGTTTTGAACTTGATTTTGAAATCATTGTAACAGAAACTCTATACCCTTAGGGCAATTTGCAATGTTTCATATAAGAAGTTTGGCAGCTCCTATCCCTGTGGGTGGGGAGGCTCAGCCAATAATTCTGAAGCTTATCTTTGGACCATCTGTCTGTACATGTGTTGCCAATGTAGCCATCTCCTTTAATAATTTCCATCATGATACCACCAAGTGGGGTTTGCAGCCACCATGACTAGCCAGGTAGGAAATATAGCACTTGTTTCTCTGCTTTTCAAATTCCCCCAAATATGGAATTGTGCCTCTTCCTCTTGCTAGGAATCCATCTGGAAGCTGAGCATAGATTTCTTTTCTGTAGTCTCCCTGTCCTAAACTTCTCTCTAATTCCCTATCTCTTTCCAGCATGAAGCATTTTATGAAATATGGGGAGCCAGTATGTTATAGATCATAGGGAATATACATCTTACCTGATCAAAACTTCCAATTATTTTCTTCTTTTCCATCTGAACTTAGGATTCTACACTAAAACATCAGAATCATTGTTAATTTCATTCTCTATTTCCTTCATTATTTTCCCCACTTTAGAGTGATTTGATGCCCGAATGGACAAATGCGAATCTGTATACATTTGGGGGTTCTCATAATAATGCCATTTTGTCTTTTATCTTAAGATATAATCTTCAAAAGTAAAAGTATAATTCATACTACATAATAATGAACTCAAAAGGGCCTAATGATGGGCATATAGGATAGCTCCTATGAAAAAACATAGCTCCTAGGGAAAAAAAAAGAAATAAATTATCATGGTCTTAGATTTTGTCAATAAATTCTTAGATCTGACATCAAAACAATAAGAAATGAAACATAAAATAGGGAAATTAGAATATATCAAAATTTAAGATACCTATGCTTCATAGGACATTACTAAAAAAATGAAGAAACAACCTACAGAATGGAAGAAAATATTTGCACATTATCTGATTAAGAGTTTAACATCCTCAATATATAAAGAACTTTCAAAGCTCAACAACAAGCAATTCAATTAAAATATGAGCAAAAACCTGAATAAACATTTTTCCAAAAAATATATACAACTGAGCAATAAGAATAAGCTACTCAACTTTACTAATCATGGGGAAAATGCAAATCAAAACCATACTAAAATACAAATTCATACCTACAGGATGGCTACAGTTTTAAAAAGTATAAAATAACAAGTGTTGAGCAACATTTGCAGAATTGGAATCCTTGTATGTTGCTATTGGGATCGTAAAATGATGCAGCTTCTGTAAAAGCATTTGATGATTCCTCCAAAAGTTAACCATAGGACTAGGGATATTGCCTAGCAATGCATGAAGCCCTGGATTTGATCCCCAAAACTGCAAGAAAAAAAAAATATGACCATAGAATTACTGCAAAGACATCCACACACTCTAACCATAGGTATTTACCTAAAAGAATGAAAAGCAGGAACTCAGATATTTGTATGTTTATATTCATGTCTATTTACAGTAGCCAAAAAGTAGAAAACAACTCAAAACAACTCACACAACTCATACTATGTATGCACATGCAATGAAATATTATTTAGTCATAGGAAGAATGAAGTTCTGATACATTCTACAGCGTGGATGAACTGGAATAGACATTTAGATATAGGATTAAAAATATGTTCAGTGAATTAGGGCAGATTTTTTAAAATAGCCAGATGTGTGGCTAATGCCCATAATCCTATCAACTTGGGATTCTGATGTGGGAGAATTATGAGTGTTTTAACACCAGCCTGAGCAACACAGTAAGAATACACAACAACAATGACAACAGCAAAACAGATAAATATTGTATGATTCCACTTACATGAAATGTCTACAGTGGGTAAATTCATTGAGATAGAAAATAGATGAGAAGTTACCAGGGGTTGGGAGAAGGGAAAAACTGCTCAATGACTATGAAATCTGTGTTTGAGATGATGCAAATTTTGGAAATAGGTGATGGTTGCACATTGTGAATGTAATTAATGCCACTGAATTGTACATTTAAAGTTTTTTAAACTGGCAGTAAATGACAAATGGTAGCTTCATTCGCCCATACTAAATAGACAAACAGGATTTGAAAGGTAGGTTGGAATCTTAATTTGCTGGTGGAAATGGATGTTCTTAAAAAAATTTTAGTTACACATAACAGTAAAATGTATTTTAGCAGAATATACATACATAACTTATTCTATTAGGGTTCCCACTCTTGTGGTTGTACATGATGTGGAGTTACCCTGGTCATATATACAAGGCTAGGAAAGTTATAACCAATTAATTCTACTGTCTTTCCTACCCACTTCCCATACTTTTGTTAACCTTTGATTAGTCCAATCTATTTCTATTACTCCCCTCCCCAACCTCCCTTGTTTGGGGTTATCATCCACAAATCAGAGAATAAATTCAGCCTTTGGTTTTGGGGGGATGGTGGGTGTTTCCATTAATTTCATGTAAGATCTTCCCCAGTAACTTTTTAAAGTGGATTTTTAAAATCGTATATATGCTCAATTTAGGTTCTAAACCTATTGATCTTATTAAAGTCACTATTTGTTTAAAAGCAATCACTCTTAAAGAGACAAAAATCTATGGCCCACTTTTTTTTCTTTTTTCATGAAGTTGGTGATAGGATCGAATGATATTTTTAAAAGTATAAAAAATAAAGTATAAAATAATAAAAATAATAATAATAAAAAATAAAAATAATAATAATAAAAATAAAGTACAAAATAAAACTGTTGAGAAGCATGTACAGAATTGGATAATTATTTTGTGCTTGGATGACTACCCAGATTAGGACTGACATTTCATTACTATATAATAACTTTCTTTGAAGAAATTTGAAATCTTCAGCTTATTTCTGTTTCAATTTGTCTTTAATCTGAACCCCTAAGAAGATAAGGAAGGTGATGGAAGTGGGGAAAATAGTAAGAAATAACCAATAACTAAATTTGTACCAGCTAACAAGGTGATTGATCAAAGCATCCAAAAGTATCCAGGATTGTACTTTTGGGGGGTACCAGGGATTGAATTCAGGGGCACTCAACCACTGAGCCACATCCCCAGCCCTATTTTGTATTTTATTTAGAGACAGGATAGCACTGAGTTGATTAGTGCCTTGCTTTTGCCGAGGCTGGCTTTGAACTCTCGATCCCACTACCTCAGCCTCCCAAGCCACAGGGATTATAGGCGTGCACCACTGTGCCTGGCACAGGATTATACTTCCTGACGCTAACAATCCTGTACTTGTGATTTGCAATAGCATTCTTGCTGGAAAGAAGACATTATTTATAATTTCAGGACTATGTGATCACATGAATTCCTCACAAATATAAGTGGTACACTAAAGAAAAATATCATACACAGAGAAACAAACAGGCATATCACAGTGCCAGGTAGTCTCTCAGGTTTGTCCTTCTAGGATAGTGTTTGAAAGGGGCCTGAAGGAAAGAAAGGAAGGAGGAGGGACAAGCTAGGTAAGATAAAGTACTGACCATTTTAAAGATTAAATGAGGAGGGGCTGGGGATGTAACTCAGTGCTGGAGTTAACCTGGTATGTGTGATGACTGTGTTAGATCCACAGCACTAAAAAAAAAAAAAAAAAAAAAAAAAGTGAGGATAAACAGAGGAGGGAGAAGGGTAATTTTGATTAATGTTAGGAAAAAAAAACAGCCATTCTGGTATGCTGGATGATATGAATGATGCAGGTCTTTGGCTCTTCAAGACTATTCCTTCACCCTGACTTTCCTCCAGCATCTATAGGCATTCATGTTTATGTTGCCCTAGTTTCAGCTGCAGAATTGCTGAAAACCAATGTGAGGGCTCCGTCACATTATTAGAAGTCTAAACAGATGCCTGGGAATAAATAGACTCAATAGCAATGTAAACATTTTGGAAGACATTTTAACGGTTGCAACCAAAACAACTTCTTCATCTGAAGCAACTCACCAGTTGAATCATGGCTTTCAATGACCTTCCAATACAGCTGGTAAAAGAATGGCATCTGATTATTGATTCATCCATTCATTGATATGAGAACATGCTATGTTCTATGTATGTCTTACCTCACTTAATGAGTGTTAAGTTAATGACTTTTCAACATCATCTATTTTGAAAAGTTATTCTACTTTCCAGGCAATGACTTTTTTTCCCCAAAACACACTGAATAAATATTCTATAAGAAGTTGTATATCAACACTGTAATTTCAGGCAAAGACACACATAATTCACTCCAAACAAGATTGTAGTCAGAGAATAGCATATGGAATGAATTCAAATTGCACTCCATGGCCACACAATGTTGTCCTCGGTGCACTTAAAAGCAGCAGAGGGGATGGAAGGGAGATCTTTTCAGCCTGCTATTCACATGGGCTATTTGGAAGTGCTTTGAAGTGTTCTCTTGGTTATGGAGGCTTCATTTTTCTCTAAAGGTATGCTTTTGTGCAATTATTCTAAAGGTAGAATTGAGCGTGAGACAACTGTGAACCCCCCAAAAGGTCCAGAAGATGGTGAAAATGACACAGAAAGAATGTCCTCTCCATCCCAAATCCTTCTCACAGTCTCGACCACCCACCATCATGATTCTTTTATTCTTTGGAAAGTAAATAAGTCATTATTACAAGTACAAACTGTATTCATTTACTTTAGAAATTTTACTAATTACAAGTTGTTTTTATTGTTTGATTCATATGTTTTTCTTTTAAAAAAATAGATTTGTCTTAAGAAAATCACTTGAATGTCTTGGGTTCTGATGGAAAGCATCAGAATATTCACAGTAAATTTTTTTTTATTGGAGCTTTATGATTGTACACAATAGTTTGGCTCATCCTGACAAACTCATACATGCATGGAAATTTATTTCAGTTCATGATTTCCCAATTCCCTCCCACCTTTTCCCTCCCTTCTAGCCCCTCCCCTTCTTCGTCTGATACTCTACTAGCCTTCCTTTTGCTCATCCATTAGTTTGATTTGATTGGTTCTTTATGTAATCTTATCCTCCCCTCCCCGCTTTCTTTTACTCTAGTTTCAACATATGAGAGAAAACATTCCACCTTTGACTTTGATCTTAATTATTTCCTGTCTTCTACTGATTTGGGCATTAGTTTGTTCTTCTTTATCGATGGCCTTGGGGTAGAGCATAAGCTTATTTATTTGGGACCTAATTTTTAATGTAAGCTCTTGGTACTATACATTTGCCTCTTAGTACTGCTTTCATACTGTCCCAGATATTTCAATATGTTGTCTTTGTTCTCATTCATTTCTAAAAATTTCTTGCTTTCTGTTCCCATTTCCTTTTTCATCCACCTTTCATTACTCCATGAGTTTATTGTGATTTCTATTATTTTTCTTGCTGTTGATTTCTAGCTTCATTCCATCATGATCTGATAGGATATGTGGGATTATGTCCTTTTTTTTACATTTGCTAAGATTTGCTTTGTGGCCTAGAATACAATCTACTTTGGGAAAAGTTCCATGTGCAGCTGAAGAGGTAAATTCAGGTGTGCTGGGGTGGAATATTCTGTAGATATTCATTAGGTTCATTTGATTTATAGTGTTGTTTAGGTTGGAGATATCTTTGTTCACTTCTAAATGTGACCTGTTCTTTCTCTCTTGTGGTTTTTAATATTCTTTCCTTGTTTTCTATGTTAAGAATTTTGATTATGATATGTCTCAGTGAGCTTCTCATTTGGCTGGGGCTATTTGGGGTCCTGAAAGCCTCCCGTATATGGATGTACATCTTGTTTCTGATATGGGAGAAGTTATCTGTAACTACTTCATTGAGAATGTTCTTTATGCCTTTAGTTTTTGTTTTCATGTTTTCTTCTATCCCAGTGATTCTCAGGGTTAGTCTTTTAAGGTTTCCCCAAAGTTCTTATATATTCTAGTCATTTTCTATACTTTTTCCCTTTACTTCTGCTGTGTATTCAAGATCAGATCAACTATCTTTAATGCCTGAAGTTCTCTCCTCAAGGTCTGAGATTCTGTTTTCTATACTATCTAGTCTGTTATTGATGCCTTCAAGTGAGTTTTTAATTTGATTAATCTCGTCTTTCATTTCTAGGAGTTCTGCTTGGTTTTTTTTCACTTTATTTATTTATTAAAATGTTCTTTCATCTCCTGATGCTCTCTTAATTCCTTCCTTGGATCTTCTTTTAGTTTATTGAACATTTTGATAATCAGTTTTTCATAATCTTTCTCTGGGTTTTCAACTATCTCACTATTAGTGGGTTCCTTTGTTGGGGGACTGTGGATTTTGGGGGGTTGGGGGACTGTGGATTTTGGGGGTTGGGGGACTGTGGATTTTGGGGGGGTTGTATTTTTTTTGCAGATGGAAAATATATATATATATATATATATATATATATATATATATATATATATATATTTTTTTTTTTTTTTTTTTTTTTTTTTTTTTAATGTGGTGCTGAGGATTGAACCCAGTGCCTCATGTGCTAGGCAAGCACTCTACCACTGAGCTACAATCCCAGCCCTTAGGGGAGTTCTGTTTGCCTTTTTTTTTTAAATGTTTTCAGAAGTCTTGGTCTTGTGCATCAATTGAAGTGGACTCCACTACCTCTTTTTTTAGGGCACAGTCTTCAGTTGCTAATGTGTCCTAGAGTGATCTGGACTGAGATCCCCTCCTAGGTGTGGTGTCCACAGCCTTTGTGTTATTTCTATTTGTTTCTGCTATAGAAATGGATGTTTGTAGGCATAACCTGGGAACCCACTTCTCCTGTGTCTACTCAGGGCCTGGTTGTTAGTTTGGGCTTTTGTCTTTTCTATTCTTTGTATTAAAGAATAGCTGAAAATTGAGTGCCATTAATTTGTGTGTGAGCTATCTTTTGGTTGAGTTTATTTCAGCAGAAGAACTTGCACTCTGTGAACTTGTAGTGTCTCTACAGGTTCCCAGCACCTCACAAATTAGTGAATAAACAATTCATAGTAAAAACCAATACAAACAATATATAGCTCTAAACTAAATACTTGATTCCTACTATGACATCTACAATGTTAATTGCCACAAAAACCAGAAATGGTAGGGTCAGCAATTGCCATCAGAAAAAACAATAAGTAACATGTATTATATCTTGTATTAAATCAAAAGGTGTCAACTATGGTATCCACAATAGTAATAATTGCAACAGTATTAATGGTGGGGGCAGGCATTATATAGACCAATTAATGCTAAAAGATGGGAAGAATACAGTTAATTAAGAGAAAAGAAAAAGTAACAGGAAGGTAGGAACAAGTTTACAATTTCAAAAAGTGAACAAAGAGAATGCAGAAGAAATGTAGGATGTGGTGGTTATATGGAAAAAGGAGAAAAAAAAAGAAGTAAAAAATTAAAGGAAGAGTGAGAGAAAGAATAATAGAATTTGGCTGTTAGCAGAAGAAAAGAGAAGAAGAGAAACAGACAAATGGAAAACAATACAAAACAAAACCAAAATTTACTAATCATAAGCCCTAACCCTCAAAAGACAAGGAAAGGAAAAATAACTTCATTTAAAGAACTGCTACAAATGAGAAGGAAAAAAAAAGAAATATGTATGTTTATATATGTCCACGAACAAATCAGCACAAAACAAGAACAACCCCTCACACACACTAAGAAAAAAGAATTTAAGGAAAAGTTTAAAAATTATTTCCACTGAGGTCACGAGAATATATAGTCACTGTCTCTGCCCAAATCTCTATCCATTTCTGCATGAGCTATGTACCAAGTATAAGAGTAAGGGCTCTTCCTCTTTTTTGGTTGCTCACTAGGTTGCCAGTTGGAGTTAAAAAAAAATCTCAGCTTCCCTTTTCTCACCAGTACAAGGTAGGACACGGGATGGGAAGTACTGTCAGCTGGAGTTTTGTCTTCCCAGACTAGGTCAATGCTCACCTAGGGTGAGGTCCCTGCAGAGTTCTATGAGTAGAGTTCCTGCAAATGGGGCTTGAGTCTAAACAGGCCTCAGGAGCTTTGTTGGGTGTTGACTGCTCAGATCAACACACTTCTAGAGCCTGGCAGTCGCCGCCGATCTCTGTTGTGAGTCTAGGTCTCAGGAGTCTCCCTAGGATTCTACTCATGGGGTGGGGGAGCCAATCCTTTACCCCCTCTGCTGCCAACAAACAGCCTTTTCAGGCTTCCCAGGCTAGTCCCTGGGTGTTTTCACACCTTCCTGCTTCAGCTGGGCTCCCTTTCACTTTTCTGACTTGAATCCCCCTGGGTATATTCTCTGGGCCTGTTGCACCCTCTTTCTGGTAGGTGCAGCCTAAGTCATGCATCAGGTGCTTGCCAGGACCATGTAGTCACCTTTGCTCCCATCTCTCAGCTCCTGCAGCAGCAGCTGCAGTGGGGACATCTCAAGATGGCCCCTGTCTCAGCTCTCTGTGGTCCTTGGGAAACACGGGGTGCTTTTCATGCACCAGCATACAGAGCAGCTTCTGGATCAGCTAAGGGCAGGTTGCTCTTATGATCTCAGGATTTTTCATACTGTCCTTTGTGTTTCTCTGCATTCTCCTTCCCTCTGTGCTGAACCAGTGCCACTATTGCTGTTGCTGCAAATAGCTTGGTTCCAATGTGGTGTTTTTTCTTCGTTTAATGTACCCAAATTTCTGCATCTCTGAGATACTCTGACTCTCAAATAATGAGTGAAATCCCTCTTTTACCCACTTCCCAGAGAAGCAGAATTCCTGCTGCTTGAATCTCAGGTCATGGATGGACAATGAAAGCAGACTTCTAGCCAGCCATCTTGAATCTCTCTTTCCCATTAAATTTGAGAGAAATTTTTTTTTTTTTCATTTAATGGCTCTTGATGGCAGAGTGTCTTAAATGCATTAGTCATTCAGTAAAGGGATACATTTTATTTATATTGGTAAATTGAAAGAGATAAGTAAGTTATAGTCTCAGCTTTGAAGGAACTCAATATCTTTAAGATAAGGTGAATAGACTTGTACATAAGAGCATACTGCATATAAAAATTCCTGCATAGGGCTGGGGTTGTGGCTCAGAGGTAGAGCACTCGCCTAGGATGCATGAGGTACTGGGTTCAATCCTTAGCACCACATAAAAATAAAATAGAGGTACTATGTCCACCTATAACTAAAAAAATAAATGTTTTTTTTTAATTCCTGCATATTTTTAAAAAATAAGCATATCTAAGATTACATGCTGACCTTGGCATTGTCTTTTTAAAAAGGTCTCCTGGAAAGTGTACACTGTCATGTCTCAAAAGCTTATTTGATTAAAAAATGAATTGTGATGATAATGTAACAGCAACAGAGTCACCAAGGAGCACTAGGATGTAAAATTCCTTGAACCTCGATAATTGGTTTCTCAAAAGGGTGATGATCCATAAAGAAGCCTTTCCATTATCTACTTAATGGAGAAAATCCTCCATTCAACATTTTCTACATGAGACAGTAACAAGGTTAAGAATAGCTGATACAAGGAGCGCATTTGAGTACTAAAGCCCTAGTTCAGGAGGTGAGGTCAAGCTTGGGTCCCACAGAATGTGGACATTTTTGCAACAATAATCAAGTACAAAAGGAAGTGGCTTTGAATAATAGGGGAAAGGCCATCAGATAGGACTCATTCCAGAGGATATTCCTTTCCCTACTTAAAACTGTTGGGGGAGAGGGAGTATGAGGAGGGAGATGTGAGTACCTTCCTGTCCAGCAGAAATAAGCGTCTGTGGAAGCTATCCAGGGACATTCAAAAGGAGTTTGGAAGGCAATAGAAATAGGCTGACCAACTGTGTTTGAGTGGGATCTACAATCAATAGCAAGCATTGCTATAAGCAAATGACCACTCTGAGTGGACCAAGTTGAGATTTTAAATATCTGCTATTGAGGATAATACAAAAGGACAGAAAGAAGAGGTCCCAGAGAGGCACTCTGCTGTGCCTTCTAGCTAGCCTCTTCAGCAAGCCCTATAAAAATGAACCGGTAGTTAGCATCACTGCCTTGACAAAAACTCACCTTACTTGCAGTGTGTGTGTGTGTGTGTGTGGTGTGTGTGCACGAGTACTTTATTTATTTCACAATGTGAGCTCATTTCTAATCAACCAATTCTTTTCTGTTCCAAGTTAAAACAAAGCAAAACATATATATTTTTAAAGAGATGTTTCTCGAATTGAATGGACACTGTGAATGGATATTAGGTTTCTAAAATTAATGGATGTTGTATTTTCTTATACATAAGCAAGATATAATATTGATGCCCTTAGAGAGTGAACAGGCCTAGTAAGTAAACATTTTTTTCCTCATACTATTTTTTAAATCTAAATTAAATTTATTTTTAATTGATACATAAAAATATAAAAATTAGACATATTTATGGTGCATCATGTGATGTTTCAGTACATGTATATATTATGTGATGTTTAAATTGTTTACATATATCTATCTTCTCAAGCATTTGTTATTTATTTGTGGTGAAAACATTTAAAATCTATTCTGGTAGCTTTCTGAAAATTATACATTCTTAAATAAACTCACTTATATTAGACCGAAAATTGTACATAGTTCTTTAAAGTCTCCCTCCCTGGCCCCAACCCCAATAGACATATAAAGAATTCTTTAGTATTGTGCTGGCTTATACCTCTACTTCAACTGTGATATTATTCCCAAATTACATGCAGTAGGAAAACTAAGACTTTGCGAGCACCTGCTAGAGATGGTCTTTGTGGGTATGTGTCTCCTGACACATTCTCTGCTTTTCTCCCTCCTACTCCTTTCCCTACTCCAGGAGCCTGACCTGGAACTACATTACCCAGGAGGCATATCTGCCTTCTTCCTTCTAGTTGGGTTTGATGAAAGCATTGCAGGAGATTGGAGAGTGGAGGAGAAAGAGTACAGCATCTTTTTTCATACTGCTCCCTGCTTGGTCAACAATGTGAGCATAACTTCACCTGTGGCCTCAGTCCTTGGCAGGTGGTCAAGTGCCTTCTCTCCCAACATTACAGCTCTATTCAGGCTCCTGACCACCTCCCTCCCTTGATCCATCAGGATTAAGAGTGATAACAGGTCTTCCTGCTATTGCTTCAACATCCTCTACTGGTTCCTTAACCTGTGCAATTAGTCCTTCATTAAACCCTTTTTGATTTTTCCCATAAGTTGTAGTTTTTCTGCTTGAAACACATACATTATATCCTCAGATATATTTTTTTAAATATCATCTTTATTTTATTTATTTATTTTTATGTGGTGCTGAGGTTTGAACCCAGGATCTCACACATACTAGGCGAGCACTCTACTGCTGAGCCACAACCCCAGGCCCTCAGATATACTTTTATTTTAAATTTCACAACACTCTTGGAAGAGATTTATCATCACTAGAAGTCTCAAAATAGGATCATACCTATTAAAAATTGTAGTTCAGATATAGATTTAAATTTAAAAATCTAAATTTAAATCCTTGCTGCTTTCTTCACATATACTTTCCTTCTGGGAGGTTGTTAGTACTTAGTACCATCACCTTTAAATTTACTACTCTTATTCCCATTTTGCAAAGGAGAAACTGAGAATCAAAACTATCCACTCTCCTCCTTCCCACAAGCACAACTCATTGTCCTCGTTATCATGGTTTTATTCTAACATTGTCTTCATCACTATGACTTTACTATTCCAGGAAATTTTTGTCCAAGGAGATAAAACTTAAAAATAACCTTAATGTTCCTCTCAGGGATTCAGGGAAAATTCCTTTTTAATAAACGCAAGATTGCTTGACTTTTGAATGGATGGTATCAAACATCACTTTGCTCTTTAAGATTTTTCCATATCCTCACCTCAAAACCCTCATTTTGCTCCCCCCTCCAACCCTATCATGTTCTTTAGTGATCTTTATCCAATCCTCATCAAGCTCTAGCCCCTGCTTCCAAAAACTTGCCTTAATCCAATCCCCAAACCACACAATATCACAACTTTGCTCTCTCCCTTCCAAAATTGTACTAATGCATTTTCAAAGTAGTGTTCTTCCTTATTGCAGCAAGTAATGAACTCAGGTTTATCTTGTAAGTGGATTATTCTGGCAATATTTTCAAGAATCTGCTATTGGACAAGTCTTTTACTTACAAACTTAAATAAATAATTTCCCACATTTATTAAAATGGGAGGAGTGGGGCTGAAACTCAGATCCAGGTAGAGGACCATAGAGCCCTCTAGCAAATAACTCACTGTTTGGCCTCCAATGTGCTATAACTTCAAAAGGAAAATGTGACAAATATCCCTGCACTAATGTTACTGCTTAGCCACTAGATAGTTAATGAAGTCTCTGATAGATTGACTGCTAGAGCATTATTATCTTTTTTTTAAACTATTCACAAATAAAGTAACTAAATAGTCTTTTTTTCCATCTGAAACTTTTTAGTCTTTCATCACATTTACAAACATGCAAGTCATGGAGGTAATTAACAAAAAGTGAAAAAAGATTAAATAAATAAACAGAAAACAACTTTATGGTGTCATCTCATTTCATATAAATATTTAACTGCATTTTATCATTACAGAAAAGTAGAAATTGCGACTTGCGTTGGTGTGATGTTATTAACTACGTGGCCCATATATGAGTTATTTTCATTGTGTGGCACAGATTATGTTATCATCTAAATGTAATACAGCAGCATTTTCCTTTTTTTAAAGTCTATTAGAATAAAAATGGACACTAATAAAGCTGCATGTGTGATTTTTATTCTTGTGATAAACAGGGCATGTCTTAGGAAGATGAGTGAGAATCAAAATTTTTAATTACATATTTAATAGCAGTCATGAAAAGAGGAAGTGACAAATATAACCAAAAGGAATCTAGAAAATTCTGGAAGTGGCTCCTCTTCCTCTTCTTGTTTATTTTGATTTTCATGATAGTCTGTGTCCTTTGGGGACTCCTGAATAAATTGATACAAACAGATGTTAATGTTTAGTATTCTCTAGCCCAGTTACATTGGGAACAACTTTCAAAGCCAGCCTCCACAGAGTGGACCTCCCTAACTGACTCTCCCCCTCCTCTCCCTGAATGACACTAGTTCCTGCTCAGAACAAACCAGACCTCCCTGTTGTACTAACTCTGTTCTGCGCATGCACCTGTGCTCCCTCCCGTCAGGTGAGCTGTATGCTTCCCTGGATTCCATCACACTTAATCCCAAACTTTGTCATTGTAGTAATATGACAACTACATATTACCCAGCCAGATAGATGAAAAGATCTAAAAGAAAAACGTGGCTATGAAAACTAAATTTAATATCTCAAAAAGTAAACTACTTTGGTCTAAGAAAGACTATTTAGTTACTTTATTTGTGAATAAAGATAAAAATGCTCTGGTACTTAAGCTATCAGAAACTCCATTTAGTACTCTGGTGACCAAATGAGATCAAATCAAATAACTATAAATGTATTGGAAAAGCAATTTCAAAAGCCTAAAAGGATGGAGATGTAGCTCAGTTGATAGAGTGCTTGCCTTGCATGCACAAGGCCCTGGGTTCAATTCCCAGTACCACCCATGTGCGCGTGCACACACACACATACACACATACACAAGCCTAGAAAATTTTTGTTCAAAGTATATTGTAGGGCTGGAGTTGTGGCTCAGCGGTAGAGCACTTGCCTAGCATGTGCGAGGCCCTGGTTTCGATTCTCAGCATCACATAAAGATAAATAAATAAAATAAAGGTATTGTGTCCAACTACAACTAAAAATTAAATATTTTTAAAAGTATATTGTAATTGCCTTTAATTTTTTTTCTCACTAAAGAAAACAGACAGTAGAAAATGTAGATGATAAATTATGGCCAAGACCAGTTGATATTTCAATCACCAGATTCATACTTAAAGAAAAATCTTTGGAGTCCACTACAAAAGATTAAATGAATCTTCAAGCATTTTATGTTTGAAGTAAAATTAAAAGTTTAAGGTCTCTTTTTCATGATTGTCTAATATGACTGACATTTTTTGATTAATTAACTGTGGTGGTTAATTTTATTAGTCAAATTGACCAGGTCATGGGGTGCCAAGATATTTGGTAAGACATTTTCAGTGTTTCGGTGAGGGTTTTTAATTTTGGTTTTTTTTCCTTATTGTTATAATTATTATTTTCTATAATAATTATTAAAACATATTAATTGTACAAATTAACAGGCTTCACTATGGTATTTCCACACATGTATACACCTGCATTGATCCTGTCCATCCATCCTTCTGCTCTCTCCACCCTTCCCTCTTCCATTCTTCCCTCAGCCAACCTTCCCTGTCCTATTAATCCCTCTTCTACTTTCAGGTAATCTTTTTTGTTTTTTGGGGGGGTAGGGTTAGTTTCTGCATATGACAGAAAACATTTGATATTTTTCTGTGTCTGATTTGCTTCACTTAACATGATGATCTCCGCTTCCATTCGTTTTCCCGCAAATGGCAGGATTTCATTCTTCTTTATGGCTGAATAATAATCCATGGTGTATATTCGCCATATTTTCTTTAACCATTTATCTGTTGGTGGGCACTAAGGAGATCATATGGCCCTTCTAAGGCCTAAATAGAAATGAAGTAAGAGGTAACTCCTTGCCTGACTGAGCTGGGACATTGATGTTTTCCTGCTTTTGGAAATTGAAACATCCATTCTTTCTGAGCTTTGAGCCTGCCTGTATTGGATTACAACAACATCACCTGGATCTGCAGCTTGCTGCCTTGGGACTTCTCTGCCTTCATAATTATATGTCTGTTATTCATAATAAATCTTTACATATATTCATACACATGTGTATTGGATCATTTAGGAGATGACAAAAGTGGAAGATCTGGCGAACAAGACTCACAATTAGATGATGAAGTTAGAGAAAAACAAGCAGAATTTGTTATTATTTGACATCAAAAAAAGGAGAGTTACATAGGTGATTAATTGATTAAATGCTAAAAGTCAAAAAGAATGAGATTAGGACAATTCTCGATGTATTTAGCAACAAGGACCTTGACAGGAACAATTTCACTAGAGTAATAAAAATGGTACTCAAATGATAAGGATTGAAGAGAGAATCATGCTTTCGATTAACAAGGTGTATTGAATATAAGTGGTTACTTAGGACCCCTTTCATAACATCATTAAAAACACAGTAATGGAGGTTTCTTTTAAAAAAGGAATGAACCCTGAAGACCACAAGAGCTGAAAGGAAGACATAAGCAAGTAAGAGATTTCAATAAGTCTTTGAATGCTCCACTGGGCAGACAGAGGAGGTCTGATGGCAGAGAATGCTCTGGCGAATTTGTGGAAGTTATGCCTACTCCCAATACACAGAATTGTCCTTATTTATTTCTTGAAAGCTTTCTTGTATGGAAAATGAATGGACAAGGATAAGTGATTTACCCAGTCTAGAAAAAGGCAAAGGTGAATATTGTGGTATTAAGGGTAAGTAGACAAAAAGAAAGATTCGTGTCTCTTCAGTTCTGGGAAGGACTTGGGAACTGGATCCTTGAATTACGAGTTGAAAATTTGGCTATGAAACAGGCTTCTGCATCTTCTCCAAACTTCAGCCAATGGCTTTCCTATCCTCCTCCTAGCAGAATGCTAGAATTTCACTCTAGAAATAGAAAATTTCTCCCCAAAATAATAATGAGAAAATGCCTAGCCTCATTTTTGCTACAGAGGTGAAACTCATAAAAAGAAGAAAGTACAAGAAGAATCAAGCAATTTCAAAAATATTTTATTACCATCCTGAAAGAGATAGAAGATATTGAATCAACAAAACAAGAACATAATGTGATTTAAGAGTGAATCACCAAAGCAGAAGTATGAGCTGTTAGATACCAAAATATATAAGAGCTAAGAGAATCAATAGGAGGGCTGAATGGCAAAGTTGAGAATCTAAAAATGGATGAAGTATTAAGTGGAAAATTGAAGAAGAAAGTTAAAACAAATCCAGAAGATCAGGGTGAAAGGTCCAACACCTGACCTTTTAGAGCCCCCAAAGGAAAACAGAGACAGGAAAATATGCAGGAAATAGCACACATGAAACCAAAATTCCTAGAACCAAAGAACCTAAGTTTCTAGATTAAAATGATCCATTGAATCTCCATGCATACAAGACAGGAAAATAAGAATCCAAAACTTTTTTAGAAGATTCTAAAGAGGAAAAAGCAGGTCACATATAAAAACTAGACACTGAATGGCATTCCAAAAGAACTATGAACAGCATTAGGAAGCCTTGGGATGCAGGAAAGCAAACATCCAATACAGTGGAGAGCTAAAGAGAATTCCCAATGAAATTCTTGTATGACAGCTGTATAGCAAACTGAGGAGGATGTGGAATGAGTCAGGTGCTTTCACTGAATGGCATGAAGAACTCCCTACCAACAGGAAGGTGGGCACTCAGCCATGGTCCCAAGTCAGCCCATGATATGGAAGAGTTGAGCTGACAGCTGCTTGCTCCTAATGCTCCACTGGGCAGACAGAGGAGGTCTGATGGGAGAGAAAGCTCTGGTGACTTTGTGGAGGTTATGCCCACTCACAATACAAAAACTAACTCTGTGTTAGTTTAAAAATTTCCTTAATTAAAATTATTATCTCACAATACACAGAATTGTCCTTATTTATTTCTTGAAAGATTTCTCATATGTAATTGCCAGTCTTGTTGAAAATTTCTTAGAATAGAAAAATTCTCTTATAGGTACTGCCTAAACTATGAAAGACTCAGTAATTGCAGGTAACATTGTCTATTACTATTAGCTACATTGCGTGGGCTTTTCTAGCAATTTGGGATAAAGCCATCCTTTTGAAGTGCTTGTGTAATGGAGGTATTAAATTTGTTTTCATAGCAATTTGCGCTAGAATTTCTTTGGGGGAAGAAGCTACCTTGGTTTGAGGAAATGCCTCCATTAATCATGGTGAGGTGTATTGTTCAGGAAAGCCAAAGTCAGAAAAGAGAATGATTCAAGTGTTCTTTATGAAAAAGGAATTTCTTATATTTCTGAGAAGGAGGCATGTAAAAGAGAGGGAAGCCAAGAAGAGAGAGAAGAGAACAGAGTTTATGGGGAAAAAAAATAGGATATACTGGATGATAGGAGTTAAAGCAACCAGTGGGGAAAAAAATAGAGTGTCTGAAGGGTTTTCTAAGAGGACTGTTGAAGACTCAATGGAAACTGTCCGCATCTGACAATGAGAGGCATTCATCTGCTGGCTCATCCTTCACCAAATCCTAAAGTGCACCACATTCACCAACGCAAGCACAGACGGACTTGAAAAAAGATGTGATTTTTATACCCCGCTCAGCTGGATGTTAAATGGAGACATCAGGCCCAGAGTTATAAACCTAGGAACAGATTAGATCTTAAGAAGATTGTTCTCCAAGTATGGGAAACTTTGAATTTCCACAATATGCAAAATGATGATTCCAGTCTGGGTCTCTAGAGAATTCAATAGAGCAGAGGGGCCCAGCTGATGCATAGATTCTACTTCTAACAACACATCACTGACACGACAGCTTTGCGTGTGACAATTTTGTCTTTCATAGCTGATTGCTCTCATTATTTTAACTTAAAGCTTGTTCCGTATAAGCTGCAACTTGTTTTTCATTTAGTTATTCTCAGAAAATCCTGTGTGAAATTAATTACATCTAACGAGTGGTATGGTTTTCTTGTGAGTTTCCCATGCTTCAAAAACAAGGCCAGTTCCTTATTAAATAAGTCCTTTGAAAAATCTGATTCCACTATGCACAATGTGTATTGTTTCCTTAATTGTGATTCTCAATATCACTTAAAGACATGTTATTTTGTAGCACATATGTGCTAGATGATTTTTCCCTCTGTCCACTCAATATAATATATATGTATATATATACATATTTTATATATGTATATACCTACATATTTATATTCTTTATTTTTCCTGTTCCCTGTCCATTACCCATGATCTTTTCTTCAATGCTAGAAATTTCATCTCTTGGTGATAAGCACTTGTAACAGAAACAAAATTATACCCTAACAGATTTCTTCCATTTCATTTTCCAGGTTATTTTCTTGTTTTTCACTGTCCTCTTTTTTTTAACTAGAGTCATTTAAATTAATGTCATAGAGCAATTAAAATGCCTCTGTGTTAGTTTAAAAATTTCCTTAATTAAGATTATTTCCCTATGCTTCTGATCAAATTGATCTCTGCAACAGAAACTCACCTGTTAATGTTGACTATTTTTTTAAAAAAATAAAAGGTACAGCTTTACTTTTCTTTGTCTTCACTGTCGAGGAATCTTCTTTCAATGATATGACTCATCTCACTGCATGTATCAGAATATGCCTGAGACAATTATATCCTCCTCTTTTCTGAACTGACCCACCCTCTATTTTGAAGATCCCTGTCTGACTTCTGGACTTGAAAGTTAAATACTGCCAGGAAATCTATTCTGAAATACAAATGAGCTATTTCAAACACAGTTTCCAGTCGCCCTAATTCAGGATTTTTGCAAAAAAAGAATACAAAAATCCATCAAACCCTCAACAGCTAATGTTATTAAACAACACAGTTAATTTTTGGAATCTGCACATACTCAGGATAATCAATAATAAAGCATAAAGATAGAAAAGCATACTGTCACTTTGCCCCTAGTTTTTACATTATCAACAGGTAAACTTAATGTCTACTTTCTGATTTCAAAAATCTGAAGCCACAAGAAAAAATTCTTCCTTTTCTTCTACCAGCATCAGAGGTAATGATCTCTGCCTCCAGCCTGTCCTTGTTCCCAAGCCTGTTCCTTTTCTCATCAAGGCCCGTGTCTTTGCACATATTCAGGATCCCACTTTAAAAAAAAACTTTGCCCAATTCATTGTTTCCTCCTGCTGTATTTTCAGTTTTGATTCATGCCATTGGCATTTCAGTACACTCTAATCTTTCCCATGTAAAGACAGAACCTTGGCCCCAAGCTCCTTTCTTGTGTTTGTCAACCTTCCTATGTTTGTCCTACCTTTCACAGTCCAACTAACCAGAAAGTTCTTTGTGTTCACTGTTTTTGTTTCCTCATATCCTGTTTGTCCCTCCACACCCTCCATCTGGCTTCCATCCCCATGTTTCCAACAAAAATGACTCTCTTAGGGTCACTGTGACCTTCACTGAGAGACATGCATGCTCTTGCGCTTTCATTTCACCAGCCTGTGTACTACTTACTACTCTATCCATGGACCATGTATTCCTTCTGAAAAAACATGATTCTTATGGCTCCATCATCACCCACTGCTGTGCGTGAACACTGACTTCTCTCACTGGTCCTTCCCAGACTCCTGAATATTTATCCTACTTTCCAACTTAAACTACAGGTAGTAGTTGCGCAGGGCTTGGTCCCTCCATCTGACCTTATTTTACATTTTTTTCTTTATACATACAGATTTGCAGATGATTGATTTACTGACTTGTTTTACCAAAAGACTAATTTAAATCTTGGTGGATATAAGGCAAGTTCTGATGACTCCTATTTCTGGACAGCCTTGCTCTTTTTAGGGACAGATTCACAGGAGGAGCTGAGGTATTGGCATCACCACATAGACAGATAATCAAAATGAAAACTTTTGTGTGTGTGTATGTAATACTCAGGATGGAAACCACGGGTGTTCTACCACTGAACTAGATCCCCAATCCTTTTTATTTTTTTATTTTGAGACAGGGTCTTGCTAAGTTGCCCAAGCTAACCTTGAAGTTGTGATCTACCTGCCTAAGCCTCCTGAGTGGTGTGTACCACAGTGCCCAGCAAAAATGAGAATTTCTTCAATAGACCAAGAGACTCTTGAAATGGAGAACATTGATAGAATCATAATTTTGTCCTTGCTTGGGACTCTGTGTGATAGCACTTGAAGTATCTATGGTTTACTTTTTAGAGTTCTTCTTTTAGCTTCAAAAGGTTATTTCTTATAGGCGTTATATCTCAGGCATTATTTATTCAAGATTAGCTCACTGTTGGAAGAACTACTTAAAATATTTACTCTTGAAAATTCCCAAAACCTTTTAGTGCAGTTTCATATTTTGTAGTTGAATGCACTAGCAGAGGTTACATCAGGTAGCATAGCTACTTCAATTACCTCAGAAAACTTTCTCCTGCGGAAGAACATTTCTTAGGACCCTGCAATGCACTTGAATACTGAAAAATGTCCACAGCGTTGAAGGAGTTCTGGTTTACAGGGACTGTTTGCTGCCAAATCAAGCAGGTTGAAGTCCTAGTTAGCTAGTTTATACAAGGATTAACTAAATGTCATTGTTGATTCTTGATGAAGGATATGATACAGATTTGGTTCTTGATGGGAGAATAATTATTTGAAGAATGTTGACTTCTTCAGTTAAGCAGTTTAAAATCACCCACTATAATGAACAACAATACAGAACAGTGGAAGGCATTTGGAACAAGTCAAGCCCCAGTTCAAATGCTGACCCAGGCCCTGGTTAACTGGTATGGACTAGGAGATGATTTAACTTTCCTGATCCTCATTTGATCACCTATATAAATTGATTTTAGTTATGGTTAAATCATAAGATTATTGTGATCATTAAATTCAACACTACATGGAAAATATTTGGCATAATGATAATAATAATTCAATCCCAGGATAGATCCAAAAGCTTCCTCTAGATATCCATGTGTTTCTAAAATGAATGTGTTTTTAGTTCAGTAGAATAATAATTAAAATATGAACTAAAGCTGGGGATGTGGCCCAGAGGTAGGGCTCATGCCTAGCATGTGCAAGGCCCTGGGTTCAATAGCCATCATTGCTTAAAAAAATAAATAAATAAAACATGAGCCAAATTTCACAATATTTTGTATATAGTATGCAGTCTTATCCTCTAAACAACCATTTGATTGACAGGACTTTTCCCATTGTGGATGAGGAGGCTGAGGTGTGGGAGTGGCTGGGTGCCTTCCTTCAGCTCAGCCAGACAAGTGCCAAAGTACAGTCTCCTTTGCCCGGCTGGGTATGGAATGGGCTAACCCTGTAGAGATGGAAATGAACCTTAAATCAACAGTCTTCATATTCAGCATGATGCTTTACACACACACATTTTCTGTTTGTCAAATGAGTGCACCTGTCTGAGGATATGACTAAGTATGGCAGAAGCCCAGTGCTTCCTTTACTTTTTATTTGTACTAGTCTAAGTAATTAAATATTAAATCAACTTGTAGTACAAATTGAAGGAATGCTGGAACATGGTTATAGTGCTACGTAATCTTTAATAGAGTTGGAAATAACTTTTTTAAAAAAATATTTTGTTTAGTTGTAAATGGACACAATACCTTTATTTTGTTTATTTATTTTTATGTGGTGCTGAGGATTGAACCCAGTGCCTCACATGTGCCAGGCAAGCCCTCTACCACTGAGCCACAACCCCAGCCCTGAAAATAACTTCTTTTAAGATAATAGTTTTTTGTTTTCTCTCATGATAAATGCTTTCATCTAACTTTATTTTTCTGATACTCCAAATGAATATTTTAGAATTTTTATCATGTAATATTCTCAATCCACATCCTATTCTTGGGTTAATACTTTTAGTATTTAGTGCCTACTGTGTAATCAATTTCTTTTTCCTTTTACCCCAACACACACACACACACACACACACACACACACACACGGCAGGGGTGGGGGTGTGGGGAGACAGCTTAATTCCTAAACTTACTTGCTGATGTTTTAACTTTTTCATTACTTAGACAATATGAAAATTAACTGAAATTTAAGCTTTTTGGCCAATTAGCCATTTATTGTTTTCAACTAGACTACTGCAGTAAGAAGAAAATAACACAAAAACTGAAAAAAAAAAAATGGATTTGATTAGTTTCAATTACTAGGATCTGGAATTATTTAAAAGTCATTATGCTGGGGGCTGGGGATGTGGCTCAAGTGGTACCGTGCTCGCCTGGCATGCGTGCGGCCTGGGTTTGATCCTCAGCACCACATACAAAAACAAAGATGTTATGTCCGCTGAAAACTAAAAAATAAATATTTAAAAAAATTTTAAAAAGTCATTATGCTGTTAGAGAATAATGTTTTTTTAAAAAGGTAAAGGCGTGCATGATTTCTATACAGATATAAAATGAACATGTATCAAAGATTTTATGTCATCAATGAAAAAACACAAAGACATTACAACGTGACCAAGGATGTCAAAAAGCTGGGCCATTTATAGATGACAAATATTGGAAGAAACATGCACATGAATAACAGAACAGCCTCCCCATCTCCTTCTATTGTCTGTCCCTCTGAGAGTGCAGATTGGGGGAGTGGGTTCCTCCACTGGACAGAATTTATTTGTATTACTATGAACAAGAATTATTGCATTGCTACTTTTGTTCTACATATTACAATTGTAAGATAGCTCAAGGGCAATGAAGGTTACAGGGTCCCCATGGAATCAAAGTCATATAACTCCCAGGGTTGCATGCTAAATCTCTAATCAGGACACAGTTTTTCACTGAAGCACCCTTTTTCCACCAGGAAGGTGATGAGGGACCAAATGAAATTTTGTGGTCAGCTTCTAAGCATTCACTGTTTTGGTTTTAGTACAGTTTATATTGAGACAGAAATATTTGTTTAGTCATTCTTAGAGCAATGGGTAAACTTGCTCTAAGAAAGCAAGTAACTTCATACAATTTGATATGTAACTTCCTACAATTTGATAAGGCCAGGGAGTATATGAAATAAGTGACAATGAGAAGAAGATCTCTAAGGTTGCATACAAATCTACTGTTAAAATTAACTGGGAAGCCAGTGGGCTGAGAAGGCTCCAGTGCCTCCAAAGCCCAATTCAATGTAAATAGAAAAACTAAACATAAGCTTAACCAATCAGCAACTGCCAAACTAAACCTCTAAGTAGGGACTTTCCACTTTAACCAATCACATTTTTTTTTTTTTTGTCTTTCTTCCCTGAGAACATGATAGAAGCTTTGCTTGTTCTTCCTCTTGGCGGAGCCTTGAACTTCTTGGGGTCTGATGGTGCTACCTAAAGCATAAATTACTGTCTGCTCAAATAAACTCATTAAAATTTTAATGTGGGGCTGGGGTTGTGGCTCAGAGGGAGAGTGCTTGCCTTGCATGCGTGGGGCACTGGGTTCGATCCTCAGCACCACATAAAAGTAAAGCAAAGATATTGTGTCCACCTATCTCTAAAAAAATTTTTTTAAAAATTTAATGTGCCTAAGTTTATCACTTAATATTATGATTCTAAGAATTATTAAAGAATTTCTTTGCACCCCAACCCAGTTTGATTCTACTGGATCAGAGTCTTTGCAAACTGAATGACAAGTTTCTCTGAATTGGGCACTGTTCCAGTCTTTGCAGAGAAGTGAGCTTATGAAGAATTTGTTCTAATTGCCACATTGCTTGTTGCTGTTCACAAACTGGATCTAGAGTCTTGTCCTGAAGCTCAGCAAAAAAGCAAAGCTCTGATTAGAACAAGCATCAACAACAATGTAAAGATCAGGGAATCCCTGCTGCTGGTGGCAAAAGCCTCCTTAGCAGGCTTTGTTTGCAGCTACAGGTCTGGAGGAAAGCAAGCTAATGATAAGGAAATGGAGATTTGCTATTTTTATGGGGCGGCAGGGGGACCCTACATTATTTAAGGAATGTTGCTATTTTCATTTTTGAGGATTTTTTTTTTTTTTTTTTTTTTTGCACCAGGGACTGAACTCAGAGGCACTCAGCCAACTGAGCCACATCCCCAGCCCTATTTTGTATTTTATTTAGAGACAGGGTTGTTGCTTAGTGCCTTGCTTTTGCTGAGGCTAGTTTTGAACTCAAGATTCTCCTGTCCAGCCTCCTGAGCCACTGGAATTACAGGCATGTGCCATTGTACCCAGCAATTTTTGAGGAATTTTTAACTTGTATTTGTTTCTTACTATGATCAGCGTGTTTGGATACTTCAGTTTAACAGCATCTGATCAGGTTTATCTTTTTCTCTTGATGAGATTGTAGCTCTCACTGGCACTAATGATAATTCCACATTGCTCTCCTCTCAATTTGCCTTCTGGAAAATAGATATTTTTCTTCTATCTCTTCCAAAACTTCTTCAGCTTTAAACATTAGGTATATTTAAAATGTACTTTTAATACCTATTCTTCTCCACAGCTTCAATAGTGCAGATTTTGTCTTTGTTCAAGTTAGTTAGCGCATAAATGAGAATGAATAAATGACAAAAATATATTAAGAATTTTATTTTTTTTTTAGGGAACGCTTAATCCACCCTTAACTAAGAAAAAACAGACAGGTGTTGTGGTGTACACCTGGAATCCCAGCAGCTAGGGAACCTGAGGCAGGAGGATCACAAGTTCAAAGCCAGCCTGAGGAACTTAGTGAGCTCCTGAACAACTTAGCGAGACCCTGTCTCAAAATAAAAACAGGGCTGGGATGTGGCTCAGTGGCTAAGCACTGCTGGCTCAATCCCTGGTACCAAAAAGAAAAAAAAACACATTTGCAATGAGCTTTTTATCACATATAGTGTACATGTATGGGTGCGCACACAAGTGTTTGGTACGTGTTTCCCTGCATCTGTTGTAGGCTCATGGGATTATTTTAGTATAAAGTGTAATTGCCCTTGTTTGGAAATCAATTCAGAGTAACAAGGCATATTTCCTCTAGCTAATAGTAATTCTTTAAATGGAAAGGACCTTTGGCCATTGTTTCATTTTTAGAGGTTCCAATTATTTTAGTATGATTAAAGAGAGCAGCAGTTCCTTGACATTCTTAATAACTATATCCTGTTAGTCTAAGACCTCACTTTGCTCCCAATTTATGGTTAAATGCTCCAACCACATGTACTATGTAACACAAGTGGTTCTTGCAATGCCTATGACAGAATTTAGAAATCCTAGTTTCCATCATGCTGCTATCCTTGTGAAGATTAGAGAATAAAATAAAGCTTTAGTTTGACCAATTTGTCATCTTGCCTGAGCTTCAGCTTCATTTGACTTACCAGGAGTTGTTCTACAGTTTACCTGGAACTCAAGGAGCCTACATACAAATCAATAATTAACGGAATCTCAGAGTGCCCCAACACTACTGATTTCTTTAAGGAAAACATCTCTTCAATTTTTACTTCTTCATGCTGGGTCTTTTTCACATGGGTGTCCCCACTGAGGAGTGGGGGACCAATGGACAACAATGGCTGCTCGGGTAATTTCCAGAATCACTTGTCCCTTGACTTGTCTGTCTAGTCTTTTATTTATTTATCTGTTTGGTCATTCATTCATTCATTCATTTATACTGGGAATTGAGCCCAGGGATGCTTTACCATGGAGCTACTACCGCAATTCTTTTGCTTTTTCTTTTATTTTGGCTAAGTTGCCTAGAGTCTTTCTAAGCTGCCAAAGCTGGCCTTGAACTTGTGATTTTCTTGCCTTAGCCTCCCCAGTGGCTGGGATTACAGATGTGCACTACCACGCCCAGCTCTGGTCTTTTATTCTTGGTCCCTGAACTAGGTGGTGCATTTAGAGTTCTCTCTAGCCTATTGGACTTAGTTTGGTATAGTGTTCTGGCTCTGGTTTTCCCCAGAATGTCAAATGGGAGGTTTCATGTTCTTTAACTCTAATGCCTGTATCTATCTCCTGAATTATTATTATAAAAGCCAAAATAAATATTTAGTCTTGCCTCTCCTGTCCATTATTTCCAGAATAATCTTTCTTTCTTTTTCTTGGTGTTGGTGGCGGGTGTGAGTGGGTACCTGGGATTGAACTGTGGGCATTTGGTGACTGAGCCATATCCCCAGGCCTATTTTGTATTTTTTTTTTATGTAGAGACAGAGTCTTATTGAATTGCTTAGTGCCTCGACTTTGCTGAGGCCAGCTTTGAATTCGCTATCCTCCTGCCTCAGCCTCCTGAGCCGCTGGGATTACAGGCATGCACCACTGCACCCCCCACTCAGAGTAAGTTTTCTTAAAACCCAAATTTCAACCTATCATCCTCTCCCTTTATCTCTTTGCCCTCAGCACCCTTGGAAGGGACAGAGATCAGTTTATAGCTCCAGGCTCACTCATGCCTTGGCTCACCTCACACACTGTTCTAACCCATGGATTTCAGGGTGGAGTCCTCTGGCCCTCAGTGTCAGTGGCACCTGGGAACCTGTAGAAATGCAGATTACTCAGGGCCCCAGCCCAGGTCTGAATCAGGAACCCTGGGATGGTGCCCCACAATCTGTTCTTTAACAAATCCTCCACGGGATGCTGGTGTAGGCTCAGGCTGGAGAACCAGTGCCATCACCCCTAACACATGGGATCTAAAGCACGCTTCCTCTTTCCAGCTTCTGGAGCAGCTCCCACTCTTCCTTCCCCACCCTCATCACCTGTCACCTCCTGTTTTTCCTTCAGGGTAAGACACAACCTCCTCTGGATGTTCTGTAAATCCCCCAAACTGCATCCTGTCTTACTGTCCCCATGCAAAGCACATGCTGCCATATGCAAATCCTTGCCACCTAGAAGGCTGCACATTTCTCAGTCATTCTCTCTCTTCCCCCAAGACTTTAAGTACTTTAAGAGTAGGGCAATATTCCATGTTTCATCAAATCTCTTTATCTTGTCTGAGCCAATGCCTGAAGCAAAATCAGCCAGTAAGTGTGGACCAAATATTTATTGAATGAGTGTTTCCTATCTGCTTTACGTCAGCTTCTAATCATTATTTAGAATGACTGACATAATTTCATACATGTACATGATGGTTCTCTGGTTTGATTTAAGATTGAAAAGAAATCCTCAAGGGCAAGGGTTATTTTTTGATATCACCTCTGCCCCCAGTTCACTCAACGCTGCTAAAATAAAATCTTCTGTACACGGAATTTTATTTCAAAACATTACCTGAAATGGCATACTGGTAACATCACTGATTATCATCAGGATGAAGATGAGGGTATGAGCAAGGATGGTGTTTATGAGAAGGTTATTTTTAAGTGAAATTTCAGTATGTATTTTTCTTCATGTAGATTTATATACGAGGATGACTAGTATACAAAGTCTTTTGGAATTAGCCTGGGAAAATTTATTGATTTACCTGGAATTTCAAAGTATGTTCTCTCATTGCCAAGGCTTTAGTCTTTTTATGTAATTGAAAACATTTATTCCAGAAAAATATCAGGACACATAGTCAAGATCTAGTGAATTCTCTCAAATATATGAATGATTTCTACCAAAATAGAAATTAGGGATTTCTACTCCAAAGAGCATACCCATGGGTAACTGAAAGTAAACAGAGAAGATTTTTGTTTGTTTATTTTTAAGGCACTGGAAATTAAACCCAGGGGCATTCTGCCTCTGAGCTAAATCCACAGACTGGCCTTGAACTTTTGATCCTCCTTCCTCAGCCTCCAGAGTAGCTGGGATTACAGGTGCACCACCTTGCCTGAGTAGAGAAGCCTTAAATGTATATCTTAACAGTTTCCAGGTGTATGCCTAGTAAAGTCAGGGGATGCTTTGAGTAAAAGCCCCATCGTATGCAATAACTGCTTAAACTCTAATTCAGAGATGATGTGATGGTTAATTTTCTGTGTCAGCTTGACTGGGCCAAGGTATGCCCAGATTGATAGTAAAACATTTTCGAGGTATTCTGTGAGGCGTTTCTGGAAAATCTTGGAATTTGAATCAGCCGACCGATCAAAAAATATTCACCTACCCTAATGTGTGCCAGCATCATCCCTCCATTAGGAGCCCAAATAGAAAACCGCAGAAGAGTGGATTTGCTCTCCCTTCTCAAGTCAGGATTTCCCTCTTCCTCTCCTTTTGCACATTTGGAGCTCCTTGGCACAGTGCCTAGCGTGGTGCAGATGCTCATTCATGAAAGTTGTTGTTAATTAGATATGCAACCTCTGGCAACTCTTAAGTGTGCAACTTCAGGAAAGTCACTTAAACCCATGCTACTATCATCACTCAAACCTAGATTCTAATGTCTCCCCAGTAATCACAGTGGTGAAGTTCTCAGCAGAAGGGAAATGCCTTTGGGTGGGAATATCAACCATTTTCAAGCTGGTCTATTCCTTTTGAGAAAAATATTCCATGGTTATTATTATTATTATTTTTTGATGATTCATTATTTAAAAATAGGTTGCCTAGAGGCACAGAGGGAAGTGCTGAAAGGATTCATTTTCACAAAGTTTGAAAAACACTTAGTTCCATGGCTCTATGAACACCCCTAAAGCAGTTGCCAAAACTGCTGGTTGGTATTGTATCCCTTGGCCCAGAGCCTCCGACTTGCTATGGGCAGATTGAAAACAATACAGGAAATACCTTATTCAAGGGAAGTTCATTTATCTTTTCTTCAGGCTGCCCCATCTGTGCTAAATCTAAATCACTCTTAAAGGTCTTTATATCATGCTGCATTGGTTGGATTTTATACTAAAAGGAAGGTGTTGCCTTTGTGTTAGGCTTTAGGATAAGTATATACGGTTAAATCAACTGTTAAACTGAAGTCAGATGATGGCATCCCACCAATTCAGACCCACCAGTGACATTCCACCTCATTCAAGTCCTCACTCTGGGTCCTGCAAAACTAGCCCTGTTTTCTCCCTGGACATCATTAGTCATTTTCCTCCTCCAATTATGGCTGCCTCTGGGCCTTGACAACTGGCTCCACCCTCTGTCCAGAATTCTCCTTCACCCAGATGTCTTCATGCTTCCTCTCCTAACTTCCTTAAGGCTTTTACTCTGTGTGGACTTCTCCTGCTCTCCTTTTTGTTATTGCAAATTTCCTTCCCCTCCCCTCATTTATTATTAAACAATGTTCTATATACGTTACTATTTGTTCGTTGTCTCTTCCACAACTTTGTGTGTTATAGGGGGATAGGTTTGGGAGGGGCTATTAAAGAACGTGTTTTATTCTCCATGTATAAAGTTTCTTTAAAACAGGGCCTGGCCTGGAATAGGTTGCCAATAGAATTTTATTGAATGAATAAATGACTATTCGAGGGGAAATGATACATCAAGACAAAGCAACAGAAATTACAGAGTGTGAGCACCTGGTAGGAGTGATTCTCTACTCAGAATATAATGGACATGCAATAAATACTTACTTTATAAATGAATAAATTACATAAGCTTCCTAATTATCACTGTGTGTCCTGCTCCAAGCTTAGAGAAAACTGGTGTCTAATTATAATTTGGCTACCATTTTGTTGTAGTAACTTCAATAAATTCAGTATTTCTGAGTCTCAGTCTTCTCATCTTTAAATAGGAGTAATATTTTTGAGATAAATATTTAAGAATTAGAAGAGCTAACTTATGTATAGTGTCTGGCAGATAGTAAAATTTCAATTATTATTATTATGTATTTTTTCCCTCCTCTTTTAAAATCACCTCTAGCTCGAAAATGATTTGTAGGTTCCAACTTATCCTTCTATTATTCTCTTTGAGTCAGAATTCAAAATCTCAGCTACAACTCAACCATCTATAACAGTAAACAAATGGTAGAGTCTTATTCTCTTGAAGTTCCTCCCTAAATTTCAAGCTACACCTGTGCAGGAAGTATTACAGCACATAAACAAAGTCTTAACCATTGACAACCACTAGAAAGGAGAAAAAAAAAAGTTTACAACTTCCCCAGGAAATTCCAAGCACGAATTCTCACAGTTGCCTCTATTCACTTGTTCCTGCTTTGACCATTGTTTTGACTATGGCTCAAACAGAGGCATATATTTTATGGTATTTTTATGTTCTTAAAGCAAAATACTATGGCTGCCCACTAATCTTGATGATCCCAGCACTTGCATTATACAGTCGGGCTGAACAAAGCTGGGGAAATTGGGAAGCCAAAGATTAAATATAGGAAGTTAAATTTAAAGAGGATTTTTTTTTTTTTACTCCAAGTGCCAGAAAATATGCAGTTCCTTCATGGGTAGACCCAGCAATCAGTCCTGGTTGGCCAGCATGTTTCATTAGCTTTAATCTATGTAGGCCTGGGGCAGATAGGAGTACCGGCTTATAAAATTAATCACATTATGCCTATAATTTTTCTTCTTATCATCAGAAGAAGATTTGTAAAAGGAATTGTTTTAGGAAAATCTTGATAAGGGAACTATAGAATACTTCAGAGAGAACTCTAAATTTATTCCAATTGTGGACTTGCCCTATTTATCTAAATTCCTGGAATTTATTTTTGTTTTGTTTCGGGCTGGCCAGCCTTTGACTCATTTAACTCATTAGACTTTCTTTGTTAAATTTTAATTAAGTTTTAGGAAACTGCCATGGTTAGAGAACAGCACTTATTGTAGTGTGGTGAAATTTGTTTTCTGAGTTGATAAAAATGTCTCTATTTTGGCCATTTTTAATCATTATCTGACTCTCTTCAGCGTGGTTAAAATTTTACTTTTTTTTTTAATAGGGCAATTTCACAATGGGATCAGTTATGGAAATCTCTTTAGAATAGTATACATACTTTTGGAATGGTTTTCTTGAAATAATAATATTCTGTGTAGATCATGATTTAATCATTATCCATGAAAGTTGAATTCTAAAAAGCTTATATTGTAATATGGTTTCCTCTTTTATCATATTGTATTCAAATAGAATGCTTCTCAGTACCATACAAAAGAATTCTGAGCTTAATGTGACAACATTCTATTGAGTGCATACTTTGATCAAGATAACATGATTCTCTTTTTGATTCTCTTATCTCTAAACTGACTCTTGAGCTCCATACAGATCCAGGGCAGGAGGTGGGGCTGGGGTGGGAGATAACAACATAGTTGTCATGTTTAAGATCCTCTGGGATTGATATTTTTCTTTCAGTGGTCCATTGCCTCACATGCTTGGTTACCTAAACTCTCTGAGAAGATGAAAGATGTAATATTTTGAGAATTATGGTTGTAGCAAATGTCTAACATTTTCATTTTTTCATTCCTCAAGTATTTCCTGAACACTGCTTAGTTATCTATGGCTGAATATCAAGGTACCCCAAAATAGTGGCTCAAGAAACAACCATCTTACTGTTGTTTCAGGATTCTGGGGATAGGGCACAGCTCAGCTGTGTGTTTGCTCTGCTGGCATTGCTTAGGGTCTCACATCAGGTTGCCGCAAAGTAGTAGAAGGGGCTATGTCATCTAGAAGGCTTTTTCACTCATATTGGGCAACTTTGGACTCCTACATACAGACTCTTTCTCCAAGGCTGGATTTCTTGCATAGAGGCTCAATGACCTAAGAGGCAGCTGTTCTTTTAGAGATCTGGTTCAAAGCCTCAGAGCATCACTTTCATCTATTGGTCAAAACCAATCAGAAAATAAGGCTATTGTTGAAGGATTTTAAAGGAAGGAAAGGAAGACTTGAATTTAGGATTGGAGAACTAGATAAACTTCTCTCTTTATTAGACAAAAATGGGACAAATTGCAAACCAGTGACATTTTGTGAAACTTTGCGAGAACTTGGCAAATAAATATTTGAAATCTGGAGAGAGACAGGTAACTACAAAGTGAAATAAAATGTGAGCATTTACTTACCTGGGACACATACCACCGAACACCAAATAAACTGGTAAGAAGATTCAGCTAAGCTGGGTGCAGTGGAGCACACCTGTAATACCAGCAGCTCTGGAGGCTGAGGCAGGAGGATTGAGAGTTCAAAGCTAACTTCAGTAGAAGAGAGGCACTAATCAACTCAGTGCTACCCTGTCTCTAAATAAAGTACAGAATAGGACTGGGAATGTGGCTCAGTGGTTGAGTGCCCCTGAGTTCAATCCCTGGTACCAAAAAGTATAAAAGATTCAGCTAGCAATTTTTAATGAATTATTAAAGACCACATATGGGCTAGAATGAGAACACAAATCTCCTGGAAATTACAGGTCTAGGAGGGACTGCATCTTTATGCAGACTCTCCCGCTAAGAATTTCAAGTGCTCACAGGCAAGACCAGGGGAAATCCTGAGAAAATGCCCCCTGGTGCTTTCTGGGGTGGGGAACCTCACCTACTGCCACAGCTCTGCCACGAAATCTCTCCCCTATTTTCATTATGGAACCAAAGTCTTAATCTTCATGGGAAAGGACAACAAAACTGTAATGAAGCTGGGGGAAGGAATCAAGGGAAAAGAAAGAGAAAGCTCAAGCTATGGAGAAGGCAGGAATGTAGTGAAAGCAGGGAGGGCTGGAGGTAGTGTCACATTCAAAGAAGGAACAGGAACCTTGGCAATGGGCACACTAATGACACCCAGGTTCACAGTGCCCGCCTAAGACTGAGGTTTAATCAGAACCTCAGATAATGACCTCTCCTCTCCCAACCACACGGACAAGTGTTGAGCACAAAGAACAATGGAACCTACGATGGCAAAGTACAAACAGAATACCCAACCCCAAGCAGGGAGCAGGCGTTAAGAAAACCCACTGACGAATTAACCCACACTATAAACACTAAATGTCACTAGATGAATCTGAAGCCTTAGTTCACTAAGAATAGCCATAATAACAAAACACTTGCAACACAGCCCAATTTCTGACTATATTAACACAATCCTCACCCTAAAAGCCTAGCAGATGGGAAGACAAACTTATCTGCAAATTTTAAAAATTCTTTACATCAGTACCTGCTATCCTATACAACATGCCCAGATTTAAAAAACAAACAAAAAACCACTATGGAACATAAAAAAAAAAAATGGAAGGAAAAAAAAAAAAGAAACCGCTGGAAAACAAATTAAGTCTTCCTAGATTCAGATACAACACTGATGTTGAAACTACCAGATATTTTAGAATAAGCATGATTAATATGTTAAAGGCACTAGTGAAAAAGAAATATGCTAGATCAGATAAGCAAGTTCAACAGGGAAATGGAAAATGCAAAAGAATCAAATGGAAATTGCAGAAATAATAAAGAAGTAAGGGATGAAAGGGTTGTCAGTAGACTTGACCTCACCTAGAAGAGAATCAGTTAAACTTGAAGTTAAGTCAATAGAAAGTACTCAAATTGGAACATAAAGGAATAAACAGTGAAGAATCGAACAGAGAGTATCCAATAGTGTGGGACAGTATCAAATGGTATAACTTATGCATAACAGGGATCCCAGAAGGGAAGAGAGACAGAATGGGGCAGAAGAAATATATAAAGAAAAATAATGTCTGGAATATTCTCAAAATTATTGACAGACATTAAACCACAGATCAAGAATATTTTTTTTTAAATTCTCCAAAAAGAAAAAAAAAAAAGTGAGCCTATACCATCATATTCAAACTGCTGAAAGTCAAAAACAAAGAAAAATGTTGAGATCAGAGAAGACTCATTTGCAGAGGAACAATAATAAGATTTACGGTAGACTTCTTATCAGAAACTATGCAAGAAAAAAGAGGATGAAATGACATATATTAAGAGCCAAAGGAAAATTCTATATCCAATGGAAATATCTTTCAAAAGTAAAAGAAAGAGGTGGGAATGTAGCTTGGTGGTGGAGCACTTGGCTAGCACGTTGAAAGGCCCTGGATTTGATCCTCAGCAACACATCCATACACCCAAAATAGAGTAAAAATAATTTTCTCAGATAGAGGGAAAGGAAATAAATTCTATCTCTTGATTTGAAGAGTGGCATGTGCATTTAGGGAGAAAAGAAACTTGTGGCAACACACACTTACAGACCAGCTCCAACAAATATAAATTCCATATAAAGGAAAGGTTACACTATGTGTAGTAAGTCCACTTGGTCTCATTGAACATAAATTTTCTTATTTATAAAATGGTGGCATTGATCTCGACAATTTCCATGATTTCTTAAAATTGAACTATTTATTTTTCTCATAATAGTTGTGTATTGCTCTTCATTCTTTATCAATCTGGAGACAGGTAATTCTTTGTACAGTATAAAGATGCTTTTTAAAAAGTAAATAGATGTATATATTTAGGACATTTTAGGATTTTGTTGCTGTTTGTTTTTCAGGACTGGGGATTGAACACAGGGGTATTCTACTACTTATCTGTGAACTACATCTCCAGCCCTTTTAATTTTTTTTTTGAGAAAGGGTCTTACTAAGTTGCCCAGGCTGGCCTTGAACTTGTGATTCACCTCAGCCTCCTTAGTAGCTGGGGTTACAGATGTGCAGCATCACACTTGGTTCAAGAAATTTTAGAATGCCTATACATAGTAATGATGGCTGATTATAATTTATCTATGGACAGTTAACAAAGTATACAAATAAACTAATATCTATATTTTAATATTAATGGATGTCAATCAAGAGCTAAATTGATAAACAATGATAACTCCAATTTTAGAATTATTATTTTTTTAATATTTTTTTTTCTTTTTAGTTGTCAATGGACCTTTATTTTATTTATTTATATGTGGTGCTGAGGATCAAACCTAGTGCCTCACATGTGGTATGCAAGCACTCTGCCACTGAGCCACAACCCCAACCACAGAGTTATTTTTATTAAAGTTATGTCTTTATCTTTCTTTTTGTCTCAATATAGTTAAAAGGAAAGATCCTGGATATTTCAATTCAATTTTGACATCTATATAGAATCAATCTATTCATTATTTACTTCTTGAAATTTCATTTCATTTCATTTTTTGGAGTCTTGCTATATTGCTTAAGCTGGTCTCAAACTCCTGAGCTCAAGGAATCTTCCGGCCTTGGTCTCAGGTGGCTGGGACTGGAGGAGCACATTACTGTGTCTGGCTCCATTTAATTTTGTTTTTTTGTTTGTTTTTTGCTAGTAGGGATTGAAACCAGGGGCACTTTACCACTGAGCTCCAGCCCCAGCCTTTTTTATTTTTTATTTTGAAACAGAATATCAATAAGTTGCTTGGGGCCTCACTAAGTCACTGAGGCTGGCATTGAACTTGAGATCCTTCTGCCTTGGCCTCCTGAGTTGCTGAGATTATAGCATGTGCCACCACTCCTGGCACTCCACCTTAATTTTTTAATCTGTAAAACAGAGTGATAATTCCTATGGAGTTGTTGCTAGAATTCCAGGAAGTATTTGCTACAGTGTGTGGAAGACAGTGGGTGTCGAATAAATTGAAGCTGTTGGTACTATTTGGGATGTTTGGTGATAAAGGTATCATTGAAAGTGTTAACACTGCTCTCAATACATTCACTTACATCTTCACAGGTATTGGGCAAATTAAGTAAATAGATTTTATATTTTGTTCCTGATTACGTTAGTAGGATCCTGTTTTGTTAGTACCCTTTGAGTGATAGTGACTATTTCAATTCTGTTTCTCAAGTGGGGATTCCTATTTTGCAAAACAAAACCTGGTCAACTAGTGTTTATCGAATACCTTTGTGCCCAGACAGAATACATCCATACACAGACACACTTACATATACATATACACTTTACATGGGGTAAAAGTGTCTCCTATCCTTTTGTCTCAAGTTGGTGCCTCCATCTGCAGGTTCTATTCCTTTGCTTTGTGTCCCCTCCCGCACGTTTCAACAGGCACATCTTGCATCAATTGAATACGTGCAACGGAGTGGCTAACACATGCGTGGGCCCTGTTGCGTTCTGGTATTGTAATTTCCTATGACTGAAAAAAATGAGAAGTGTCATCATGGAGTCCAGGGGGATTTCCTGACTAGCAATGTCTTTGAAGTTGAAAAATGTTTTAAAACCAGAGGTTTTTAATTGTAAAGAATCTTAATCATGTAGGGAAACAGGCTCTCAAAATATTTTTCTCTGAACAACATACTTGACATTTCAGAGAAACTCTTTCGGCAAAATTTTAAAATTTTATTATATTTATTTCCCTTGCATTGTATGTATCCACAAAGATACGATTTTATTCGTAGTTCTACTTATTACATCTTGCAATTAGGCTACTTGCCTTCAGCTACTCTACAAAATGTTTTTATTCCTAACACTCAATGTTTTAGAGATGCAATTTTAAGTTTAATTGCAGAAAACAGTATGAAGTAGACATGACCAAGATTTCTTGGGTTTACCCTCCCGCCATCTCTGTGGGAGGCTGCTCTCCACTTGAAAAGTCTGAGAATTCCCATTAATGTTAATTCCGGATATAAACTCCTCAGTCTGGAGGAAAGAAGACATTATTTCTAAATTCAGCTTTCCTAAATAATTCCATTCATTTGAGTAAACTAGATTCATCCTAAAATGAAGACTTGATCATCATGCAAAAGCTGATATAATGGGAGTGAAAGATTTGATATTGTTTAAGATAATCTAAGAGAATTATATTGTTCAAAGTTTATGTTTAAAAAATTGCCATAAATATTTTATTATTTACCTCAATTAGAAGATAGGATTATTTGTGTGGATTTGCATTCTTAATATGTGTCATAGCTTAGAAACATGTTTGATGTCTTTGGACAGTTTTATATATAACACATAAACAATTTTACACACACACACACACACTGTGGAAGCCCAAATAAACACACATTCATTAGGAAACAACACTGTTCTAAGTTAACTGTATTTCTGAACAGAAATATTTTAAATATAGCTCTTTTACTTTAGAACACAATGTTTGCAAGTGGTTGTGTTCATATCCTCCACCCAGCTTGACTGAATGTCTTCCATATTTATTTAGCATATTAGTAAATTATACATATGTATGTGTATTAGTAAATCTTTGGCCCAGAGACATTTAAGATTTGAGTAGCAAATTCAGTTTCTAGTTTGCCTGTTTTGCCCAGTTTTTGTTTTCAGTCGTGTGATAATAGTACATCATTGACACCGGTTTTTGTTTTCAGTGGTGTGATTATAGTACAGTATTGTCACCCAAACCTTTGATTTTGGCTTAAGAGAAGAGCTACTATTCTCATTTTCTTTTTTACATAAGGGGGTGGGAGTAAAATCTCTGGGTAGATAATAATATTTTCTTTGTCACAAGGGAAGATGTGAGGCAAAGGAGCCTACAAAGAGTACTGCAAGTCAGGTGAGGTCTCTTGGGAAGACCTTGCATGGTGAAACATTCACAGAAGGTGAATCAGGGCCAGAAAAACGTGGGGACCCACCTAGAACCTGATTGCACAGCACATTGTATAATACTGAAGAAAAGTCAACTTCAAGTGAGAAAGAATGGGGTTGGGTGGGGTTGCTGTAGGATGCTAGAGATTATGAGTATAGTACAGATGATACCAAATGAGGGTAGGAGATAGAAAGAAAATGGCACATTTTAGTGTCAAAAACTCTCTCTCTCTCTCTCTCTCTCTCTCTCTCTCTCTCTCTCTCTCTCTCTCTTTCTCGCTCTCTCTCCCTCTCTCTTTCCCTCTCTCCCTCCCTCCCTCTCTCCCTCTCTCCCTCTCTCCCTCCCTCCCTCTCTCCCTCTCTCCCTCTCTCTCCCTCTCTCCCTCTCTCCCTCTCTCTCTCTCTCCCTCTCTCCCTCTCTCCCTCTCTCTCTCTCTCTCCCTCTCTCCCTCTCTCTCTCTCCCCCTCCCTCCCTCCCTCTCTCCCTCTCTCTCTCTCTCTCTCTCTCTCTCCCTCTCTCCCTCTCTCCCCTCTCTCTCTTCTTCTTTTTTTCTTAGCTGGGAGACTTGCATGCCAAGCTACCCAATTTTTGAAAAATAAGAATCATCTGGACTTTCCAAATATGCTTTCATCTTTGCTTAATGAGCAGCCCAGGAAAAAGGCCTAGAGCTGCTTCATAAGTCATCTTTATTTTTGGTTAAAAACAAACAAGTACACTTTAGACAATCCCACGCCCTGATCCATCCAAAGTATTTCTTAGAGTCTAATAGAAATAGTATTCCTTTAAAAAGGAGCATTTGAAAAGTCTGTATATGACATGAGTAATATCTCCTATGAAGAACAGCATACTGAAAATTTCTGATCTGAATCAAAGATAAATTTTCTGTGGCATCTGATTTGACTATATTTTCTCCAATTTTTTTTTAAAGACAGGGGCTGGGGCTGTAGCTCAATGGTAGAGCACTTGCCTAGCATGTGTGAAGCACTGGGTTTGATCCTTAGCAACACATAAAAATTAACAAATAAAAGAAAGGCATTCTGTCCATCTACAACTCCAAAATAAATAAATAAAGACAAGAAATCTTACATTATTAGCCATTCCTCAAAGATAGCTCAAAAGAAGCTCTCAAACAGATTCTCTAATGCCATAACTAAATTTTCAAAGACCGTGTCAGTCACATTAAAAAAAAATAGTCCTCACATTTTTAGCAGATTATTTTGAGTTCCAGAAAAGAAGTTTAAAGTGAAAAATACTTCCTTCTAATCACAAAAGGTTAGGAATTAAGGTCAGCATCAGTAAGCATCTTTCTTGTGCTGAATAGCTAAGGCAATTTGTGCCTTTTTTCATGCACTGTTAGAATGTTCAACTTCATAGGATAATTTTTGATCTTTAGTCTTTGGTTGAGGACACTTAGCAATAAACTCAAAGGGTACTTAACTCTGATAGAATCTTTATTTTTTTTTTAAGAATTTAACCTTTATTTGTTTTACCTGGTACTGAGGATTGAACCCAGGGCCTCACCTGTGCTAGGCAAGCACTCTAAAACTGAGCTACAACCCAGCTCCAGTATTTATTTTTCTTTTACTTGACAACCATTGTACAGGATTAAAATATGTCCCAATATGACAATATGTGTAAGCACACTAGGAATATCTCCTCCTCTAAACTTTGAGTAAACAATGTGCTACTTGTAAAAGCACATCATGGAAGAATATTGTTTATGAGTAATATGCATTCTTCTGATAATAGTGACTACTAGTCAATAACTTTCAAATTACTGAATTGCAAATAACTGATTACATTTCCTATACTTCAATCTGCAAATAGGATATGGTATTTCCTTTCTCTTGAGGATCCTTTTTAATTAGAAAGCCAATTTTGTTATGTTTTGTCTGATTTTGTGTTTTTGCTCTGATGATACTGGGAATTGAATCCAAGGCCTCCCACTTGCTAGATAAGCTCTGAACTACATCTGCAGCCCTTTTGTTTTTTTATTTTGAGACAGAGTCTCACTAAATCACCCAGGCTGGCCTCAAAGTTCTGATTCTCCTGCTCTGGCTCCCAAGTAGCTGGGATTACAGGCATGCACTACCCTGTCTGGCTGGAAAGCAAACTTGGACTATAGAATTAAATAATAGTTCTTTAGCTAAAAATAAAAATAAATTAAGAAAATCATAAGTTTGATATAAAGAGTGTTCTCAATTTTGCTGATCATTCATAATACATCAAAATTGACTTCTTGAAAATTCCAGAGAATTTTCACAAATTCTCAACTGATGTCAGTGGAGTGTGGCCACCTTTGTTCCTAATTGATTCAGAGTTCAAACTATCCAGTTTTTTCAGAATTGTCCAGATTTCAAATATTCTTCTTGTTTGACTTCCCCATATTCATCTAATCAGTTCTCATACGTTAAAACAGAGTTCTTTATCCATTTACCTGAATGGCTTCTGTTTCTGCTTCTGAGAGAATTTAAAATAAGAGATAAGCACTCAAAAAGCTGATTTGAATTCAGTTACACAAAGCCATTGTTTAACATAGCAGCTAAATCGCTGAGGCTGGCTTTGAACTTGAGATCTTCCTGCCTCAGCCTTCTGAGCTGCTAGGATTATAGGCATGTGCCACCTTACCTAGCTGAAGGTAGGTTAAGGGAATAAGAGGAAATTTCTTTCCCAACTTTCTCTTTGACTGGTATTTCAGTTTTCTAATCCCTCTCTGCCTCTTTTGGGTTTGGAAGTAAAATGTGAATAATAAAGGTATGAAATAAACATCTACCCATTCTGGATGATCTATTTCTCGTTGGTTCCATTAATTTTTGTGAGATGTTCAGAAAGAGCCCACACCCTAGTTGGGTTATTTCTTTCTTTTAGAATTTCCCTAGCAACCTGCTTGCTGCCTAATGCTCTTGTAAAAGTGTTGATGAAGTCAACATGCGTTGCATTCGGTTCTATTCAGTAAGTCACAAATCTTTTTATGAGTCATTCTATGAGATGTTGCTTCTGAAAAATACAGACTCATCATTTACACTTAAGAGCATACTGAAAGTTATAAAAATAGATATAAAATGGTTTGAAAAATACACTTAAGAGAAAAGGGTACTAAGTAATGTGTTCAATAGCAAAAACGAAAGTGATTTCAAAAAGAATCCACCTGATTGAAAGTACATGATCTCTTTCCATGAAAGAGGATATAGATCAACGAAAGGGATTCAAGAGAGCTGAAGCATTGTGAGTCAGGACTGCTCACTGCAGTAAAGAGATCTATAGTTCTTTTTCTTATGAAAGCTTTGGGAATGATTCATCCATCTGTTTCCTTTTCTACAGTGCACAGAACACTTGGAAGCTGCTTGACCTTGAAGAGAGAGAGAAGCTGACATAGGGAAAGATGGTGGGTGATATGGTTTCCACTGTGTCCTGGTGTCATTTCTGGGGTTCACTTATGAGTAGCAGCAGTGTTGCTGGAGGAACTCACCCACAAATCAGACTGATGCCTCTAGGAAGCTAAGACTTCAATTTCATCTGGACCTTCAGTTCTCTCCTTCATCAGCCTCTGACTTTACAATCCGACCAATGAATTAACATGCTATTTCATAGATAAAGTTGGCATCGGGAGGAACTCCTTGCTCACCCAAATAGGTCCAAACCCACCTGTGCCGTGTTTGTGCCTCTCGCTTTCTTCTGTTATGACAGAAAAGATGATCCTGTCTGTGAAGTCCTCCATCTGTGCTTTGGACCCCAAGTGTTATCCTTTCCCAAGAAAGGGTCTATTGGTTTTTCTCTTTCTCTCCTGTATTTTCAACCTCTTTCACTTTCCTTCCTTTAACTCCCCATTCTCCACTTATGACAAATATTTATTTTGAACCTAAATATGTAATTTCCTTTCTTTTCATTTCACTTTTAATCAATAAGTATTTATTGTTGGTTGCTGAGAAGGTTAAGTATCGCCATCTATCCCAGGTGGCGACCTAATGCTGGGTTCACAAAATCTGACTATCCCAATAACTTAAGAAAAACGACAAAGAAAGCATGCAAACACACAGAAGTACCTTTTCAAAATCCAGGAGGGTTCTCTGTCCTTAGGGATCCATGGAAAGACAGAGAGCCACTGGAATTCTTTATTCTTATATAGGGGACAAGTTTCCATTGAACATTCTATCCCAAAAAGGGCAAAAGGGTAGGATTACAAAGGAACAGGTGAGTATAACTCAACCCCAGTGGGTGACACCTACTCCTGGAGCCACACCTTGTTATCAGAGCTGTGGTAACGCCCAAGTTACTGAGCCCAGGCACTACCATGCCAGACTGAAGGCAATAATTTTTTAGAACCCATTGCATCAGGACTTAAAGGCGTCTGCATCCAAAGCAGCTCCTGACAGTTAAAGAAGAAAGGAAAATACTCAGTTTCTACACTCCAGTTGCTTAAAATGAATTAATGGGCATTCCCACTATGTGTGTGTGTGTGTGTGTGTGTACATATGTGTGTATATATGTATATATTTAGTATTTTTATTATTATGTATTAACTGTAGATATGAATGGGGCTCAGTGTGATATTTCAACATGTGCATACAGCATGCACTGATCACATCAGGGCAAGCACCATTTCCTTCTCCTTACCATTTCTTTATGTTTAGAGCTGTCAAGCTCCTAATAGATCTTCAGAAAATGCATAATAAGTGTTGTGGTTTGGATGCTCCCCAAAAGCTCATGTGTTGAAAGCATGGCACCCATAACAGCAACATCCAGAGAGGAGGTTTTTAGGAAACGATTGGATCATGAGGACTCTAACCTCATCAGTGAATCAATCCATTGGATAGATTGATAATTTGAATGGATGATTGGAACTGGGGCCTCATTGAAGGAAGTAGGTCACTGGGGGCATGCACTGATGAGTTTATCTTTTCCCTGGCTCTTACACACAGACACACAGACACACACACACAGACACACACACACACACACACACACACACACACACCTTCTCTGTCTAGTAATGAGCAGTGGAATGCAAACCAATAACGTGGCAGGGTCATAGATTTTAAAGTTACTTTTAAAGATTTTGTTTTGCTTTTTTGTACCAGGAATTGAACCCAGGGGCACTTAACTACTGATCTACATTCCCCAGCCTTTGTATTTTTTATTTTGAGACAGGATTTCTCTAAGTTGCTTACCATCTAGCTAAATCGCTGAGGCTGGCTTTGGACTTGAGATCCTCCTGCCTCAGCCTTGTGAGCTGGGATTATAAGCATGTGCCACCACACCCAGCTGAGGTTTTTTTTAAAGTTACTATTAAGGCAAAGGAATAATCAAATAACTTATAGAAAAAGCACACAAACAAACAAAAAGGTGCACAAACCCTGAAAATAAACAGGTGGAAACAAAAAAGCCCATTAGGAAATACATCAAGAAAGAAAGATCAATGGAACTAACTCCTGACAGGGTCTATTGGAGTCGTTGTAAAGTTAGGATATATGGGCATAGATTTTTCAATGTATTATCAGAAAAGAAATTTCTTTAGTAGTGTAGAAACTCTAAGGCAAATTCTGTCAGGCCACTGAACCCAATATCTACATTAACATAGGATTGACTTGTAGATGAAGCTCCCCTGAATAGAAAGGCCACCATGACAGTTCCAGGGAGGACCAACTTGGGTCAAAAACTTCACCACCTGACTTGACATGAAGGAGGAGTTAAGCACCTGATTGGCATAGAGTGCAAAAGTGGACCTCAGTTCCCCAAACAACCATAAAACAACAATAGGTTTGGAAACAGCCCTGTTTCCTCAGTAATTCTCTGCTCAGAGATGACCCACTCTCTCTTGAGAGTGTTTGTGCCTTACTTTACATTCCCTTTATTTTCACTTCTAATGAAGTTCTATTGGTGGGCTTTTTGCGTCTGACTTTAAATTTTCTCTCATCAGAACACAGGAACTGAGGTCTAGAGCTTTAACTTCCCACTCTCCTGTGACAGGGTGAGCCGCCCTCCTCTGCCATGCCCTGTCTCTGTGTTGTGCTCTCTCAGGCTCAGAGCAACGGAGCTGGCTGACCATGGACTGAAACCACAAGACAAAATAAACCTTTCTTCCTCTAACCTGTTGCTGTCAGGTATGGTGGTCATAGCAACAAAAAGCTGACTAAGGCAGTTAGTTAGTGTGAGCTACAGTCATCCCATTATGCTCTGGAACATGAGAACTTACTCCTTCTACCAAGTTGTGTTTTGATATTCATTATCTGACCTCCCTTTATCCACCCCAGCCCTCTCACCCTTTTTCCATGATGTTGCTCCCACTGGGCCATTCTTTCCTCTCACTCCCTTCTCTTAGTTAAAGCTTTTTCTCACTCAAACACCATTTAGAAATTTCTTCCATGAAACCTTCTCTGATTTCTTCTAAGTCTGGCTGAGATGGCCCACAGATGTATTCACAGAACTCTGGACTTAGCTCCCTCATATCACTGAACACAGAAGTTGGGATGTTCAGATTGGTGGCGGGAGCCCTCTAAACCTATTTTTCTGAAGTATTATTACAACTGGGCTCCAAGTGTCCTCAACCCATAGGTTTTATTGCTCATTTTCCTTTTCTTAGGAATCAGTGCTGTGATAGTCCAAGGTCTGAGACTATCCAGTCTGCTTTTCTAATTGTTTGAGAGGCAAAATCCAGTTCATGATACTCCATCACGGCATGAGGTGGAAGTACGATGTCTTCCCTATGTTTGAATACTGCCCTTTTAAGATATTACTTCTATACATATATCTATTTTCTGCTTATAGTTGCCTATTCACATGCTAGTGTGGTATTATTTTGTGGCTTTATACTAAGTTGTAGTATTTGCCAGGCAAATATCTTCTGCCCTTTTCATAATTTTTAAAATTGTTTTCAGGTTGTGTTTTTTTGTTTTTACATGATACAAAGTCGTTCCCCATTTATAGATTTTTCTATATGGCCTTTGATAATAGCTTTATTATTATATTTAAATAAGTACTTTACTTGAAATAAATTTATCTGTTATAGTTTTTAAATGTATTATAAATGAAATACATTTTTATTTTATTTATTTGTTATTATATAATAAGATTATGTTTTATACACATTTATCGTTTTTTGTTTCTAAAATTATTTCTGTTATTTATTTATTTTGAGTTTTAATTTGTTCTTTTTAGTTATACATGACAGTAGAATGTATTTTGACATAGCATGCATATATGGGGTATAAATTCCCATTCTTGTGGTTGTACATGATGTAGAGTTACACTGGTCATATATTCATATATGAACATAGGAAAGTTATGTCTGATTCATTCTACTGTCTTTCCTGTTTCCATCCTTCCCTCCCTTTCTTTCATTCCCCTTTGACTAATCTATTGAAATTCTATTCCCCATTGTCATACCCACCTTATTGTGTTACCACCTTATTATGTCACCATCCACATATAAAGAGAACACTTGGCCTTTGGGATTTTGGGATTTGTTTATTTCACTTAGCATGATAGTCTCCATCCATTTACTAGAAAATGCCATAATTTAATTCTGTTTTATGGCTGAGTAATATTCATATATGTTCCACAGTTTCTTTATCCATTTATCTGTTGAAGGGTACCTAGGTTGGTTCCATAGCTTAGCTATTATGAATTGAGCTGCTATGAACATTGATGTGGCATCGATATTGTATGCTGATTTTAAGTCCTTTGGGTATATGCTGAGGTGTGGGATAACTGGGTCAAATAGTGTTTCCATTGCAAGCTTTCTGAGGAATCTCCATACTGCTTTCCAGAGTGGTTGCACCAATTTGTAGTCCTACCAGCAATGTATGAGTGTGCCTTTCCCCCCACATCCTCACCAACACTTATTGTTACTTGTATTCTTGATAATTGACATTCTGACTGGAGTGAGATGAAATCTCTGTTTCATTTGAATTTGCATTTCTCTAATTGCTAGTGATGTTGAACATCTTATCATATATTTGTTGATCGATTGTATATCTTCTTCTGTGAAGTGTCTGTTCAGTTCATTTGCCCATTTATTGGTTGGATTGTTTGTTTTTTGGTGTTAAGTTTTTTGAGTTCTTTGTATATCCTAGATATTAATGTTCTATCTGAGGTGCAGGTAGTATAGATTTTCTCCCATTCTGTAGGCTCTTTGTCTTCATGTTCTTGATTGTTTCCTTTGCTGTGAAGAGGCTTTTTAGTTTGATAAAATCTCATTTATTGATTCTTGATTTTACTTCTTGTTCTATAGGAGTCTTGTCTCTGTGTCTTCTATTCTGTACCACTGATCTTCATATCTGTTTTGGTGCCAAAACCATGCTTTTTTTGTTACTGTAGGCCAGTAGTATAATTTAAGGTCTGGTATTGCACATTTATCTCTTAAAAAGTAATTAAATCTGCTATTTTAGCACACAATCAAGTCAGCAAAATGACAATTGAATCTCTTCATCTTTTCTTGTTTAATATTTACTGATATTTTATTTGTCTTAGTCTCTTCAGACTGCTATAATCAAACAGCTCAATCTGGGTAATGTGTAGATATCAAAAATTTATTGCTTACTATTTTGGAGGCTGGGAAGTCCAAGATCAAGGCATAGGCTGCTTGGTTGTGGTAAGGAGTTATGCCTCATACATGGCACCCTGACCTGGTGGAAGAAGGGAACGAGTTCCCTCAGACTTTCTTCATAGGGCCACTAATCCCATTCACAAGGGCAGAGCTCTCAGGACCTAAACCCCTAAAGCTCCCTTCCTACTCCCATCACCTGGGGGTAGGTTTCAACATATGGACTATGGATTTTGGGTTCAGCAAGCATGCAGTTCATAGCAGTTATCATATGGATAAATCTCAGAAATGCAGACGATAATTATCTACTTTGGAAGCATCTTACCAGGAATATGTCTTTATCCTGGATGCTTACATCAAGGTCCTAGAATAAAAGAGATGGTATCATCAGCTGGATTTTTTTTTTTTTCCCTTCTGGTACCAAGGAATCAAACCCAGAGTACTTAACCACTGAACAACATCCACAGCCTATTTTATTTTTTATTTTGAGGTGAAGTCTCACTAAATTTCTAAGGGTTTTGCTAAATTACTAAGTGTTGAGAGCCACAGCCAAAAGGGCCCCAGCAAACTTCCAGCTGCCAGCAAACTTCCAGCTGCCAGCTGATGATTGGCTCACAGCAGCCCCAGCAAACTTCCAGCTGCCAGCTGATTGGCTCCTCTGCTGATGATGCTCATTGGGCTGTTTCCCCGCCCTTTCAGACCACAGAGCTGCTCACTGGGGGACTTTTTTTGGCTCCGCCCACAGGACCCAGCCAATCGGCCTCCAGAGCAGGAGGAGTGGGGGGGGGGGCGGTGGAGAGGCTTGTGGGAAGCTGGTGGTGGCAGTTGGGCTCTGAGGGAATTCCTGAAGAGCTCCTGTGGTGTGGTGTGTGTTCTAAAAATAAAGTTAGTTTCTGCTTGATAAGTGGCTCCTGAATTGTGCCCAGCCAGACTGCGGCAACTAAGGTTGGCTTTGAACCATCGATCCTCCTGCCTAAGCCTGTCACGTCACTAGGATTATAGGAGTGTGCCACTGTGTTCAGAATCAGCTGGGATTCTTTATAAAAAAAAAATCAATTTTTAGTTTTAGGTGGACACTATACCTTTATTTTATTTTTCTGAGGATTGAACCCAGTGCCTCATATATGCTAGGCAAGCACTCTACCACTGAGCCACAACCCCAGCCCCTTGGCTGGGATCTTTCAGGAGAATATTTTGGTGAAGGGATTGCTTTCAGTGCTTTGGACAGGGTGAAGGCAACTCCCAGAAGGTGTTGAAGCACTCTCAAGGCCTAGTGACAGCTGGAAGCCATCACCACTTGTTAAAGAAAGCACAGAAAACTACTCATGTACTATTCTTATGAATATGAATGCAAACTCCTAAAAGTAAATAAAATATTGAGTAGAATTCATCAAGTTGGTACCATATTTTTAGAATGAAAATATGATTTGAATATACAAAAATGTGTGCGAAGAATGTGAGAACTGGGAGAAACCTGCCCATGATATCCATATTTTTCAATTTTTAATTCCCCTCATCCTGCCCCTTCCACAGCTCTGTTGGTTCTAACTGAAGGAACATGCAGCCTTTTCCAGACCATTCACAAATCCTTTACCTTCGCAGTCTGTCCCGAGCTGTCCGTGGGCTGTGTGGACTGTTGTTCACAGTGGCCTCCTGAGGGGTTAAGGCACTGGGAACTCCCTGGGGCACTCCTCACAGGGACTGATCAACTGATGCCCTTGAACTTCCCCCTCAAGCTCTGCCTAAGCACACAGCACCTAAGAGGGTGTGACTTGCCAAGATGTCAGTCAACCCCGCTGACTGCAAAGACATCACAAAGCAAGACTCTGCCCTTGAAACCTTACCCCTGTCTTTGATGTAACCCCTTAAATAAACCATGGAGCCATTTTTTTCTTTGTCTAGTTCAAGAACTCTTGTGGACTATCTATCAGATGCTTCGCTTTTGTAAATATATCTCTGAATGTTTGTGTTTTATCATTTGTTAATTACTTGAGATATTAAGATTTAGAGTGGCTTAATTATTTGAGATGTTAAGATTTAGAGTGGCTATTTAGGGTGGCTTGGATTGCTCTGGGCAGAAGAACCATCCAATCAGACACTGGCCATCTTCCACCCTCAGTCTAACTCTGATTTGATATTTCCCTATTCTTCCCCATATACCAGTCCTTATTTCTGACTCATGTCTCTTGTCTTTCTGACTTTACTTTTGGGTTATACCCTTCCTACACCCTGTATTTAGGTATGTAGGCGGGAAAGCAGTCTAGCACTTTGGTGGTAGTTGCAGCTCACTTTTAAAGTCAAAGTCTCTCGATGTGGAGGGGCTTCCTGATGTTGGCAGTAGTGGGTGTGGAGTATTGTCAGCAACTGCACTGGACTCAGGTGTCAATTCTGATGTGGCAGGGTAGGTAAAGGTGGCAGCTGCTTCCATGGTGATAATGTTGGCTTCAGGAGAAGATGTTTCCCATGGTTAATCACTACTTTCCCACACCTGTGATAAGCACAGCCTCTCCAAGGTTCATTTCAATCTCCTCACTTGCTTGCATGGAAATCAACTCACCCTGGGCTTTAGGAATTTGGGCAGATTTGATTTAAGCCAACCATGGCAATTTCTTGCTATAACAAATAGTTGGAGGATAAGTAAAAACATCATCAGTGCATGAAATTTTTTTTAGCTACAAGGATTGCTGAAGGGATGGGCCCATACCATGAAAATGGTCCAATTAGAGGGAGAGAGAGAGAGAGAGAGAGAGAGAGAGAACTTTGGTTAAATGTTGCTTCAATAAACATTGCTCAAGAACAAACTACTCCAAAACTTACTGTCAAATATTTATTATTTATCTTACATTTGTGAATTGGGACTGTGAATGGTTCTTCTTCTGGTCTAGCCAGAGGTCATTTGTGCAGTTTCAGTCATCTGGTATCTCTATTTGGATTGGAGGGTCCCAGATGGCCTCACTCCCATATCTGGCACTTGATGCAAACAGTTGGTTGGAGTCCCTTGGCTCTCCCTGGTGTGACTTCTCACCCTATAGTAGGCTACACTGGGCTTTTACCTAACACGGTGGTCTCAGATTTCCAAGAGAGGAAGAGTAGAGGTTATAAGGTTCTTTAAAGCCTTTTTGTCTCTGATACTCGTCCATCATTATTTCTATCATATTCTGTGGGTAAAGATAATTACCAAGATCAACTAAGAGTTAAGAAGGTACAAAGATTAGACCCTCAACTCTTCTTAATTAGAGCAGCAGAGTTGTTAAGTAATAAAGAGGTGAGAACACAAGGTGCTATAATTTCCTGAGGGACATTATCTATCTATTGTGGTTGAGTGAGGCAAGATGTATAATGAAAGTAACAGATGTTGCATAACCGGAGGTCCCGAACTATCTTTAAAAATTGTCGTGTGGGCCCCTCCCCCATCTACAGCACATGGCGGTTCATTGCTTTCCCTGCAGAACTGGCTTTGTGTTCCACACATCAGAGCATATGAACATGTGTTCCAGTGTATGTGCACATGCCATTAATCAAGATATGAAGACACCACTGATTCTATTCTTTTTTTTCCTGTCATAAATTCCCTTATTTAAACATTCCTCTAGCAGCTGTATTATATTGCAATTGAAACTTGCATTGGAAAGATGGTTCGAGATGGTTGGCGGAGGATCTTTTTTCCTAAAATTTTCAGACCACCTCCTCAACCCACCATTACACAGTAGGGAAAGAGAGAAACCCATCATCCGGAAGATAATGAAAGAGAAGCAGGTTCTGAAGACAGACTTTGACAAATTTTTTCAAGATAAAAATAAAATAGAAGCTTTTTACAACAATGGCCAAAAAAAAAAAAAAGAACAAAGAAGCGGTAGAATCAGGAGACAGGCAGGGACTGCAGCAGGGGAGAGATGCTGCGGGACAGGATTCCTTGAGAAGTTTATTTTCAGAGGAACTTAATGCTTTCTTCTGGACATACCCATTTCTTGCTTCCTTTCTCTGTGTTCTTGATATTTCACACAGGAGCAAAGCTTCAATCTCTAAAATTACCTAAGGATTCTTTCTAATAAAATGTAAATATCTACATAGGCAGAATAGACAGAATTAGAACTTTGGGTGCCAGCACCCCAGAATGAAGCCCTGATATTACCTTATGGCAGTTGGGAATTCCATGGTTAAAGATTGGAGCCCTGGATGCTGGGATTTTTTTTTTTTTTTGGTACTGGGGTACTCTACCACTGACTGACACCCCTACCCCTTTCTATTTTATATTTTGAGGCAGGAGCTCACTGATTTACTGAAGCTGGTCTTGAAACTTGTGATCCTGCTGAGTCAGCCCTTTTGGGATTGCAGGTGTGTGCCACCACCCCCAACTTCCCTGACTGTTCTTACTGGAAGCTTCGTTTCATTTAGTCAAGCAGGTTACACTTGTATGAATTCCCCAGTCAGGCTTCCCGCTAATGAGACAAATCAAACAGGAGAATGGATCTACATACAATAATAGGGGAAACAAAACCTTGCTACACAGAGAAATTATTTAGTTCCTCTTTCTTAAATAGGACAAATGCCCAAAGACTATCAACATCATGAAAGAAAGGACAATTTAAAAAAAGAAAAGAAAAAACTATCTGTAGAAGAAACAAAAGCAAGTCAGAGAAAGACTTGAGAGGGTAATGCTGCCAAAGTATGAACCCAGAATGCTATGTGAAAGGATTGAAAGGAACAATTGGGTATTGTATTAGTTAGCTTTTCATCACTATAACAGATACATCAGAAAAATCAATTTATGAAGAGAAAAGGTTTATTTTGAATCACAGTTTTGGAATTTCCAGCCTAAGATCATTGACTCTCTTGCTTTTAGGTCTGTTGTGAGGTAGAACATCATATCATGGTGGGGAGTGCATGGTAGAACAAAGCTGCTTACCTCATGGCTGGAAAGTCAAAGAGGGAAAGGAAGGGACCATGCTCTCACAGTTCTTTTTCAAGGTCTGGTCCAAAGACCTAAAGACCTCCTACTAAGCTCCATCTTCTATATCTGCTGTGTCCCCAAAGCACCACAAGCTGGGTAACAAGCCTTTAGCACATGGGTCTGGGAGGAATATTCCAGACCCAAACTATAGCAGGGATCAAAAATTAGAACACTTGTTACCTGTGTAATCATAAGCCAAATTAAAATTTCAGAAAAAAATAGATTAAAATATAAAGTCTCTCACAACAGAAGGGGGGTGGGGAAGCAAAGAGACTGAACAAAACAAAACAACAACTAAGCAAAACAAAACAAAGTGATTGGGGACTGGAGACAGATAAGAGAATAATTCTAGGAAGTCCAACTCAAGTAATAGGAAGTCCAGAAAAATGGGCACTTGATGACAGGGGAAATATTTTAAAGAGATAAAACATTTCTATGTTCACGTGTGAATACACAACCAGTGTAACTCCACATCATGTTCAACCCTAAGAATGGGATCACAATTGTCACGGGTTGCACCTCATGTATGGAGAACATGTCAAAATACCTCCTACTGGGCTGGGGCTGCAGCTCAGTGGTATAGTGCCTTCCTCACACATGTGAGGCACTGGGTTCGATCCTCAGCATCACATAAAAATAAATAATTAAAGATATTGTGTCCATCTACAACTAGGAAAAATATTTAAAAAGAAATTTAAAAAAAAAACGCATCCTACTGTCACATATATCTGAAAACAAAAAGTCGATGGCTAGATGTTGTTCAGCTACAGTAAAAAAGGACAAATAGAATGCCAGTCTCTCCTGTGATTAATAAAATCATTATTCCTGAACTAAAAGAAAAAAAGAAATAATACAAAAAAAAAAAATCTACCCAGAGATCAGAGGGGTAACTTTTCTTCTTTGGGGAAAAAAAAATTCTATCAAACTTCTAGCAAATAATTGAAAGAAAACTTACATGTAAACATGGTTTTGAAGTTTTTTGTTTTTTTCAGAACCCAAGAATAAAAAGATTCCTAAACAGTTTCATGTAGATAAAGGAGAGGAAGTCATGCTGGCATGGACTCTCATCACCAACAGTGAATGATGGTAGAAGAAAAATGAGAAAAGCATTAAAAATTTTAATGAACAACAATAATTCCAAACCTAAAATTCTTACAGTCAGGCTATTCCATAGAGCATGACGGCAAAATAATTATATCAGAACTCAGAAAACTTACATACCTTGTACTCTTTGTAAGGAAATTATTTGAGATATAATGCATAATATAAAATTTACAAAAGTGAGTATAGTGGGCTGGGATTGTGGCTTAGCAGTAGCGTGTTCGCCTAGCAGGGGTGGGACCTGGGTTCGATCCTCAGCACCACATAAAAATAAAGGCATCGGGTTGTGTCCTTCTACACCTAAAAAATAAATATTAAAAATAATTTTTAAAAAAGTGAATATAGATATCAAATATTCCTATTTAAACTGTTCTAACCCCCCAGTATATGTAAATGCAAACTTCGTTGCAAATTAAGTCTTTTCAGATTATTATTATTATTATTATTATTACTATCTTGAGAAGGAAAGAACCCACAGAGCCCTTGATCTTGAACTTTTATCTCCAGAACTGTGAGACATTGGTAATTAATACATTGAGAGAAATGATTTCTGATACAGGAAATAATGGAATTCACCCAGAGGCCTTGAGAAAACAATACCAGGATGAGAATTATCTTTGAGATCCTGAAGCAGTCAGCCCAAATTGGGAATGGAATCAGAGCGCTCTAAGAAGAAAGAACATAAAAAAATAAAATAAACAAACAAACAAAAAAACCACAAATAAAATCTAGCCTAAGGGGCTAGATAAAGTTAGTGACTTTGTGAAGAAAGGATATATTTCATCTTTCCACTTAGGATCTCTACCAAAAATAGAAAGCAAAAACAAACAGCCTGTATAATAAAGTCATGGTTCAAATAGTGAAGGCAACCAAGAATTGTCATGTGTGCCTTTCAGCAATTGATTGTATGCTCTGAAAGAGACACCACTTAACTTAGGAGTGGTCCCTCGAGTGTCATGAGGATTGTGACTTTGGGCCCAGAAAGAATGAGAACAATCTTACCATATTAGTTGTTTCTGTAGTGAGCATTATTAAAATAATTATATACACCCCTTTTTATTAACTTCAGGCTTTTAGAAAGAAACATGGTGATTTACATGTGATTATAGAACACAATGTAAACACTATCAAATTTGAAAATATAAAGCAAATAAGATACAGTTCAGAAGGTAGAAAGTAGAAGGTGATGAGAGGAGAGAAGGGTGGAATTGCTGAGTCTAATCTAACATTGTGAGTAGTCCAGAGACATTGCCTATTTATTTTCTAAATAACAAGTACTTGTTTAAGTGTTATGTCTGTAAAAATATATCAATGGAGGAATTAAAATTATAACTCTGAAAAATGAATACACCTTCCTTGACATGCTAAAGAACATTTATGAAACTTACATCTAACATTCACTTAATAGTGAGAAACTAGATGTTTTTACATTAAAGAACAAAGCAACCATGTCTGCTGTCACTATTCCTGTTCAGCATCTACTGGAAGTTCTAGCTGATGCAATAAGACAAGAAAAGGAAATCAAAGGTATACAGATGGGAAGAAAGAAGAGAAATAAAACTGGCTTTATTCACAAATTACTTGATTATCCAATCTATAAATTCCCATTCAACAACAACAACAGCAACAGCAACAACAAACCTCAATTCAATCCCAACCAGAATCCAGCAAATAAATTTGTGGATGTCAACGAACTTATTCTAAAGTTTATATGGAAAGACAAAAGACTTATTATAGCCAGTATAATATTGAAGAAGAGAAAAGTCAGGGCACTAACTCTCCCTTACTTTGAGAGTAACTCTGAGGTTTGCTGTAGAAATGTTCAGTGGTCAAGACAGTGTATTATTTACCAAAGAATAGGCAAGCAGAACAGTGGACATAAACTAAACAAATACAGTCAACTGATAATGGTGCTGGAAGAACAACTGGTTATCTACATGCAAAAACAACCAACCAAACAACAAAAAACCCACCATGATAACCACCAACAACAAAAATAACCCAGACATGATACTATTCACATCTGAAAAGGCTGCCAATTATATGATTCCAACTATATGACATTGTGGAAAAAAGCAAAACTAGAGAGATGATAAAAAGACCAGTGGTTGCAAGCAGCTTGGAGGGAGAGAGGCAGGCCCACAAAGGATATTTACAGCAGTGTAACCATTCTGTAAGATACAATTCTGGCAGATATATGTCATTTTACAGTTGTCAAAACCCATGGAATGCACAACATCAGGAGTGAGTCCTAATGTAAACTGCAGACTTTAGTTAATATTGTATCAACATTGGTTCATTGTTATGGTTTGTACACGGTTTGTCCCCCTTCTCACCAAACTCATTCAGTAGTTTAACACCCCAAATCTTAATTGAATGTATTAAGAAGGTAGAAACTTGGGCTGGGGTAGTGGCTTAGGGGTAGAGCACTTGCCTAGCATGCCTGAGGCACTGGGTTCGTTCCCCAGCACCACATAAAAAAACTAAATAAGCAAAATAAAGGTATTGTGTCCATCTATAACTAAAAATATTTTTTTAAAGGTGAAAACTTAATTTAACCATTGTGTTTAGAGGTAGAGTTTTTGGAAAGTGGTTAGAAGATTAGGTAATTAGGGTGGAGTCTCCATGATTAAGTCCTGGGGCTTCATAGGAGAGGGAGAGAGAGATCACATATAGCGAGCTGTTCTTATGCCCCTGCCATGGGGTAATGCCACCAAGGATTGGGCCATCACCAGAGCCTGCACCATGCTCTTTGGATTTCTCGGCCTTAAAATTACTAACCAAAACAGAACTTTTTTGGTTTTTTTAAAGCAGCTTGCCTTGGGTACTTTTTAAATAGTAACACAAGACTGACAATAGACTCATTAATTATAACAAATATACTGCACTAATGCAAAATTTAAAATAGTGGAATCTTGGAGGAGTTATATTGAGGGTTATATGGAAACTCTTTATTTTTCGCTCAGTTTTTCTGTAAACTTAAAAATGCTCAAAAATAATTTTGAATAATTTTTAAAAACGTGAGGAAAGCTATTTCACATGGTTCTATTTTATAATTATTTGATTCCTGAAGTAGTCCATAAAAAAGAAATTCTCCATTTCTAAGGAGGCTTAATAAATAAAACATCTCTTTGCAGTAAACTTATTTTTGTGCTTTGGTAATTGTGATTTCTTTTCTAAATTTACCATACATTTATTTCACTGTTTTTCATGGTTGGTTTAGAAGTAGAATTCATGGATTTGATCAAGTGATTAGCACATTTCAGATAAGATGAATAATATATCTTTGAGAATAGAATAAAGTAAATGAGAAATTTTTTATTTCTTCTTATATAGAGAACATTTTTTCCCTAAGGAAACTAGAGGTAAAGACAACGTATTAGATTTTATTGCCAAATAATAAATTCAGTGGCTTAAAACACAACAAAAAGCCAAATCAGACTTATTTTTATTAAGAAATAGAATGATATATACAGAGTTACGAAAAATGGTGCTGTGAATGGATAATTATGATTGTAATGCATTCCACTATTGTCATGTACGTAAGAAATTTAAAAAAGGAAAAGATGTATTAGTAAATATGGACCAAAAAAAGAAATAGAATGATTAAACTCTGTAATTTCAGTGTTCTATTCTTTCATCCATTCATTCATTCATATATTTATAAGCAAATGTTTGTTGAATTACAATTACAGGTTGCCAGGTTCTAGAGAGGCTCTGGGTCCTTCGGACAGAGTTGTCAGTTGTCCTACAGTTATGATAAAGCATAATAAGTGCTGTAATAGGGGAAAGGACTGTACTATATCACGGAGCTTGGCATTTTAACAATTCTGAAAAGCACTCTAGTCTGACTAGGGAACATATTGCAAGTTGGGAAACTGGCACAGAATGAAGCCAGAGAGGCTAGGTCATAAATGACATTTGCCTTTATCTTGAAGGATTTGAAGGAGGATCACATTTCTCTTGTATTCTAGGAAAAAAACCCTCTTGACCTTTCTTCTTTTTTTCCTGATGATCATAGAACCAGTTCTACAAAAGCTCAGACCAACTTCATGTAAGAACAGTCTAAAAATGATTATCCTTTTTGACCTCTGGCTCAAATCTTCTCTGTGAAAAATTCTAGGCACTTATGCATAGGTAACATGGAAGTATAAGGACCGGTTAATGCCCATGAGGCAATCCTTAACCAATTGAGAATAGGAGATGACGAATAAAGGGCCAAGAGGAAGAAGGTCGCCTAGGAACAAACTCCCAAGAACATCAACTTTCAGAAATGGACCATGGAAGAGAACTCTGCAAGGAAAGGCAAAATAGATAAAGAAAAACCAGATCAACAATATCATAGAAAGCAGAGCAAAGAGCTTTACCTGGATGAGAGACAGTCACCACTGTCAAATGCTACAGGAAGGTAAAATAGGACAAGGAAGGAAAAGCATCCATTGGATGCAGCATAAAGGACCCTGATGACCCTTACAAGATCAGTGCTATTCCACTAATCAGAGAGTAATCATATTATAGGAATTTGGGAAAAGATTGGGAGGTAAAGACAATATATTAGATTTTATTGCTGAATAATAAATTCAGTAGCTTAAAACAACACACATTTATTACCATATAGTTCTGAGGGTGAGAAGTCCATGGTTGGGAGGCTGGGGTTGTAACTCAGCAGTAGAGTGTTCCTCTAGCACATATAAAAATAAATTAAATAAAGACATTGTGTCCAACTACAACTAAAAAAAATTAAAAAAAAAAGAAGTCCAAAGTTGGTGTTACTGGGTTAAAATCAAGGTGTTAACGGGTACATTCCTTCTGGGGTCTCTAGGGAACCATTTTCTGCTTCTACAGTCTGCATGTGATCCTTGGCTAGTGCCTTGCTCCCTCTATCTTCAATGCAGTGCTGCATCTCTGACCATCCTTCACAGTCACATCTCCCTCTGTAATCACACCTGGAAAGGTTCTCTGCTTTTAAGGATTCATGTGATTAGGTCCTCACACCAGTTTCTCTGGTTGTCCAGGAGAATCCCTCCATATCAAGATCCGTAATTCAATCACACCTGTATGTGATGACCTTTGGCTATTTAAAGCAACATATTTGTAGTTCTGGGGATTAGGATGAAGGTGTCTTTGTATGTGTGTGAGCATTATTCTGCCTATCACAGGAAATGAGTAGAACTCTTTAGAATAATTTTTCCAGGGACTAGAGAAATAGGGTGTAGTTTAAAGGTATATGGGTCAGACAAATTTTTTAAGGAAGTTGCCGGGAGGGAGAATGGCAGGTAGATGAACACTGCAAGGATGATCTTCTTCTGAGACTAATAACAGACCCAAACTGCCTGTTGATTTTGCTGGGATGGTTATAAGTTAAGTCCTCATATTGAGAAAGTGATTACCCATTACATGTTAGATTATGGCTATGAGGATGATTTGTTCTTAATCAAGCTAATCTGGAAATGATCACATCTTTAAGAACTTTAGAGTCTTGCTGAAGTAACATCATCTAAACATTTATTTAGTTTGCTGTGCCATAAAATATTGTCCTGGAAATTAAAATATGGTTTATGAAAACTATATTTTGTTTTTTTAAACAAGACACATTCTAAATACTTGTATCAGTATGATAGAATTGATTACGTGCTCCAGAACATGCTGTACTTATTATGCTAAATGATCAACAAAGTGAAGTGCAAGTAACTGAGGGATTAGGCAGAAATTATTAACTAAATTAATAAATATTATCAGAATTACTTCTTGTTGAAGACTCTTAAAATATACACTAACATAAATGCAAGGTGTCTGTAATATTTTTCTACACTAATATACTGTAGGGACATCTATCATAGATCAGAGCAGTAAAGGAAATTAATTTTAAGTGTTAAGGCACCAGGACTACAGATACACTTATACATCAATTTTACCTGTGGATAAAGAGTATTTGGATACTTGGAGTCCTCTATTTAACAAGATGGCTATGCATTAAAGCAATCTTGCTTTTTTTTTAAAGCTATATCTTTTACTGATCTTCAGTATCTAATTTAATTTAGTCCTTTACCCAGACAAATAGTAGTATAAAAATGATGAAGAGGCTAAAATGACCTCTTTCTGAATAGGTTTGGAGAGCTGTCTTCTCACAAAGAACCAGCCTTGGATTTTTTCAGTATCTTAGTCCAGGAGTTTTCCTTCTCTGGGCCTGACCAAAGGAAGCCCACTGTGCTCCTGAGCTTTGGCTCTTTGAACTTTATGATAATGGATTCTAACCACACCAAGTTCATGCATACGAAATAAATTTAATGGCTGAGCTAGTTTAGTACTCAGCTACTTCTCTTGATGTTCTTTTCTCTCATCTCTTTTTTATTGGAGGCTTCAACCTCATTAGTATTTCAGGAAAAAACTGGATCTTGTCCATCATTTTGGTTGTTGCTTTCCTTTTCCTGGCAGGCAGAGCCTGAAATTTCAATAGGGGAAGTGGGAAGGGATACAACACATTCAGAGTTTATGAAAGACCTTATTTACCATCAAAGTGAAAGTTTCCAGATACTCCAGCCCTGTTTTCTTATGCTCTTATGTCTTTGATGGAGAATTAAGAACTCCAGCCAGGGTTACAGAAGACACTGAAAGGTGACTGGCAGAAGGCATTACATGGTGTCCTGGAGTTGTTCATTAATTATAAATGATACTGAGGAGCAGACTGAGGAGCAGAAAAATGGTCAGAAACTGTAAATATAATATTTTATACACAGGCACTTCTGAGAAAAATTTGAATCTGCACAAATAAATGAGTATCTTCGAACTTCCATTGCATTTTTAGAATTTTTAAAAATTAATTAATTAATTTTCCATTTTTTTTGGCAAAGCATTCATTACCCCTTGCCTTTAATATATAGTTACTTACACTTATGACCCTCTCCCTGAGTCTATTGTTAAGTCCTCACATGGTGGTTCTCATACGTTAGTGAGCCTAAGAATAATCTGAGAGCTTTGTTAAAAGACATTAAAGTGTAATGTCTGAGATACTTATTCAATACATTTTGGGGGAGGAGGCCAGGAATATTCGACTTTAAGGAGAGCTTAGGTGTTGTAATGCAATGGTCTATGGTCCACTTTGAGAAATTTTGCCTAGAAATAAGTGCATCTGTAGTCCTGGTGCCTTAACACTACATTCTTCACAAGGTCTTGGAGGCATGTTGGTGAAGCCAAGGCAAATGTTTTGGATGGGTTAAACTTCAGGGGTGATTCACAATCAAGTATATAGTTTGCAAAGGGGAGACAACAGTTTGAGTGGGTTGCTTAGGGACTAAAGTTGTTGTTAAAAGGAAATTGCATAAGCAGTTTTCTGTTTGGGGATAATTTTAAGAGGATTCTCTTTTATCTAGAGTTCCTGATGGAAAGCTCTAGATAAATTTACTCTGGATTATCTAAAGTTTCTAATGAAAAGCTCTAGGTAACTTATTTTTTTTTTTCCATTGAGGAAGGGTGGAGACCTAAAGAGGAAAAGATGCATTCATTCCTTGCTGTCTGTAGTCCATGGAGAGGCAGGTTAGGTTTGAGGTTTCCATTCACCACTGATGTGTGATTCCTAGTTCTTCCTTTTCTTTTGTTTATTGTTTACCAGGTGCTGTGAGGTCTGCTCTCTAATGTGCCTTGCTCTCCATTCTTCCGCCACAGGATGTAAAGCTTTTTATATTATTTGTTCTCTGCTCTCGGCTATCTCTTTAGCCATATGCAAAAGAAAGAGGAAAATCTGCATTTTTTTCATCAGCTCCACACACATCATTCAAAACTTCATCTTTCCTTCAAGAAAGTACAATTCCTCTCTGTCTCATTACTTATTGTAGCCTAAAATCATGCTCTGAAAAGACATCATCATCAAACTGATGTTGATTTTAATGTAAATACTGAGGAAAGGATCTTTTTTTAGAGTTTCACAAGTGTTTTCAACTATGGGAACAAATTAATATGCCCCTTTCTTGCATCAAAACCATTCACTCATCTAAATAAACTTATTTAGATGTCATTAGTTGTGTGTGGACTGTTTAAAGTTGTTTTAAATAGATAAAAAATGATTCTGAAAAATATGTGGTTAATATCTAGATGAAAATATATATGGATTATTTTTTTTTTGCTACATTCATTAGAAGAAATCAGCTCTTGGAGGTCTTGACTCTATTTCCAAGTGAGAAAAGGCAATGAATTTAAACCTTAAAATCAGAATGCTGTTTCTATCCTCAAACCTAAGATAATCTCTCTCTCTTTCCTTCTTTGTCTCTTTTCCATGAGCATTCAATAACAGTTTTACCTTTTTAAATCACAGCAGCTCTTAGAAACAAAACTAGCACAAAGATTCTGCCTCTCCTTGAATTTACATACTATGCGGACGTTGAAGAAAAGTTATAGACATGCAAAGATGTCTAAACACCCCGCTGCAAGGGTGATGCTTATTGTATCTGGAGTTTATTGAATGGGTAGGGGCTGTCACTTTCCTATAGCATCCTCATTTATTATGCTAATTGACTTTCCAAGTGCAGACAGGAGGGTGTCTGTTCTGTGAAATATTCTCAGTTGGGGGTTTTTAAATGCAAACCTGTTTTGTGCCTGAATAAAACCAGAAATCAATGTGTTTCTTTTCAAAGATGGGAGGGTCAATACCGGGGTTGTTTTTGTTCCCATCAAGTTATGTAACCGCCGGGGACTTGTTTCTTTGCTTTCAGGATTTGTGCAAAACACATTAAAGCTTAACAATAGGCGGGAGTCTCAGGAGCAACCCTGGAGCTGTCTTGGAGTGTGTCCTCTTAGGTTTGGGAACCTCCAATTAGTTCCATCTCAAGTGCTGAGAGAGTGAGTGTGTGTGTGTGTGTATGTGTGTTTAGTTAGCTGGCACGACACACTTCCCCAGGGTTGTGTTTCCTTTTTCCTGAGATTTGGCCAAGGGTAAAGGGTCGGAGTCACATGGATAGAAAGCATTTGATGAATGTCCAAGACACCGCTGTGGCTGCAGGAGCCGCCTACACTCGGGCTCAGGCCGCGTGAGGCCGGAGCAGCGGGGCTGGGCGCTCAGAGCCCGAGCGCGAGCTTGTTCTCCCGGGAGTTTCCTGTGCAGAGCCCCGCGCCTGTCGCGCGGGAGTTCCAGTCTGAGTGCCCTCCTCTCCCACCTCCCCATCCTCACCACAGCATGTAAAGTCGTCCGTCCCTCCTCGGACTTTGCCGAGGCGGCAACTTTCCTCTCTAGCCGCCGGGAGCAGAGCAGCAGAAGCGCGCGGGGCAGCGCGCAGCACGGCCGGCAAGCCCCGCGTCCCGCCGCCCATCATGAGCGAGGAGAGCCGAGGGGACGGCCGCGCCGAGAGCGCCAAGGACATGGAGAAACAGCTTCGGCTGCGCGTGTGCGTGCTCAGCGAGCTGCAGAAGACCGAGCGGGACTACGTGGGCACCCTGGAGTTCCTAGTGTCGGTGAGTGCCCCTGCGCTGCTACGCAGGGGGACCGCGGGGCGGCGAGGGGGAGTGGGTGCTGGAGCGTCCGCGGGAAGCGTCCGCGGCATTGTCTCTGTGGGCACTAAGGGACCCGTGGGGGCATCCGATCCGCGCTGGGACGCGGAGTTCGCGGTCGCGATGATCCGCTGCAGGGATTTGTCAATGGTTAGAGTCCCACTGAGTGACCAGGGCCTTGGAGAGCTGAGAATCTGAAAAGTTAAGCTCTAAAGGAAGGCGTCCTGTGCGGGAAATCCTGGCTGCCTGATCTTCCCTCACTTTTTATTTCCTCCGTCGCAGTTTGATCAGTTTGCAGGGTGACCCCCCCACCTCTTCCCTCGGTCTCCTAACCCTGGAGATTTTGTTATAAAGCCTTGGTGATTAAAATCTAAGCTGCTGCATTCAGGTACATGTAGATTTAAAAAATTCTTCGAATCTACTGGAGCTGGAGTTACTCAGATAACCTGGCAGTGAAGTCCCCTTAGTTATAATCTTTGCAACATCTTGGCGGGGCGGGTACAGAAGGAGCAGCGGGGGTTGGCGGGGGGGGGGTGGTGGTGGTGGTGGGGTTACCATTCTATCGCAGCTGTTGGATATTAAAGCCACATGTGCGCTCCCCCGTCCTTGGTCCTACAATCTCCTTCCTCCTGGTTTAAATCTATCCTCTGCTCTGTTGCTATGCACATGAGCCCATGAGAGTGGTGTAATAAAACTCGAGTCTAACAACTTCAGGATTTCGTAGAACTGGGCACGAACTTGGTTTGCAGGTTTCAATTTGACTCACTGGAAGTGTGCTTTGAAAATATTTCATTCATTTTAGGGCAGGAGGGGCAAAATTTAGTGAAAGTAACTTCTGAGACATCACTCAAACAGTACATTTTTCCTATTCACTGCTGACAAGACAAAGAATTTGAAGATTGGCTCCTGTCCACCCAGATGCCAGCAACAACATCATTTAAAGAAGCTTTGCAATCTCAACTCATATCCTCTAAACTTCCACTTCTTTCACTCTGTTCCATACCCCTCCTGTCTGAAGGGAAATATTTCAAGTGCCAAACTTCCTGCCCAGTTGTATGAAATCTGTAAAGTTTCTGCTTACAGTCCCCATAGAGGAAATTCACTTCTTGGCTGAGTCAAGAAGGAAAGAAGGATGTCTCAAATGATGTAAAATGCACAGGTTGGCTACTGCTTGATTTCTCAAAATCAGTATAGTTCAGTCCTATTATTTGCAATGGTTCAGGTATTTGAGAATATCCTGGCAATTGGTGATACATAGGAGGATTTTACACTTCTTTCCCATAGTGACTGTGAAAAGAATTTTTTAAGGAGATTTAACTTTTAGTAGCTTTAGATTTGGCTTTCATGGTACTTTGTGGGTGACAAAGTTCTTTGACTTTTGAAGAATTTGAGTCATTTCTTAAAGAGGTATTGCTTTTTGAAAATAGCTGGAAAAAGTACCCTGCAGAATACTAAGCTGGAGAAATACACTACTAACATAATCTACCTTAAAAAATGATTTGTTGATCTTCATCAGTTTTTCCTCTCATCTGAACATCTGATTATTACAATTGAAAACTTATTATTCCTATATAGACAACAAGGTAAAATAGTATGGGAAGTCTAAAATAAATTGTATTTTCCTTTTTACATGTAGGAGATTATATTATGATTTCACTGTTTTTAATCTTATTTAGAAATTATGAACTCTTCTACTTTACCCAGTATTTGTGCTTATGTATGTTTACATACACAAATGCACTTATTGACCTGAATGTCACCTTAAACAAAGGGTTACTCTGTCTTATTTTTGGTCATGACTGGTTATTCAAAGCCAAAAATCTATTTTAAATTATTATATTCAGTTTTCTCTTTTAGGAGTTATTATAGCAACTTTAATCCCCTTATGAATTTACTTGGTCACCTGTAGTTGATGTAATCAATCTAGTTTTCATATCAGACTACACTGTCATGTACCAAGAGCTTAAAAATATTCACACTCTTTGGCTTGATAATTTATCTTCTAGAATCCTATTCTAAGGGAATGAGCAGAAACAGAGACAATTAAAATTATTTTAAAAAATCAACCATAGTATTAAAAAAATTGAGCAGCAAATATGTTGCAATGAATTGATAGTGCGATCCTAAGTCAAATCTAAATATTTGATTAATCATTGGTTTAGATTTCTGTGATTGCCTTAAGTCATACTGATGTGAATAAAGTGTGACTTTATTAGGAACAGGAAGAAGAGATGGAAAACACATTTTTAGTTCTAACAACAAATTTTTACTATGGGTCCATGAATGAGCAACACAAATGGCATTATTTCCTTTGATCATAGATCAGTTGGTAGAGTGCTTTCCTCACATGCACAAAGCCCTGGGGTCAATCCCCAGCACCCCACCAAAAAAAAAAAATCTTGAAAGAAAATTTTAAAAAAGATCATAGAACCACCTGGCTGGTGGTGCACATCTGGGTTCTGGAGGCTAAGACAGAAGGATTGCGAGTTCAAAGCCAGCCTCAGCAACAGTAAGAGGCTAAGCAACTCAGTGAGACCCTGTCTCTAAATAAAATATAAAATAGGGCTGGGTATGTAGCTCAGTGGTCAAGTGCCCCTGAGTTCAATCTCTGGTACCCCTTCCATGGGCTCCCCCCCGCAAAAAAAGAAAAACAGATTATAGAACCAGAGGGGAAAATTTGTTACTAAGATCTTAAATACCTTTGAGTCCTGTTTCCTCAATTCTACCTTTTTGGCCTTTTTAAAAAGGGCTTTTGGAGCCAGGGATATAGCTCATTGGTAGAGTGCTTGCCTCGCATCCACAAGGCCCTGGGTTCAATGCCCAGCACCACAAAAATAAATAAATAAATAAACAAACAAATAAATAAAAAAATAAAGTGCTTTTT